>NC_069503.1:973259947-973559947 GCF_027579735.1 Bombina bombina
CTTCTTGATGGATTCAGAAACAAAATCTCTTATGTTATCAGGAACATTCTGAACATTAGATGTTGATGGAACTGCAACAGGTAATGGTACATTACTAAAGGAAATATTATCTGCATTAACAAGTTTGTCATGACAATTAATACAAACAACAGCTGGAGGAACAGCTACCAAAAGTTTACAGCAGATACACTTAGCTTTGGTAGTTCCAGCACCAGACAGCGATTTTCCTGAAGTATCTTCTGACTCAGATGCAACGTGAGACATCTTGCAATATGTAAGAGAAAAAACAACATATAAAGCAAAATTGATCAAATTCCTTAAATGACAGTTTCAGGAATGGGAAAAAATGCCAAGGAACAAGCTTCTAGCAACCAGAAGCAAAGAAAAATGAGACTTAAATAATGTGGAGACAAAAGCGACGCCCATATTTTTTTTTTTAGCGCCAAATAAGACGCCCACATTATTTGGCGCCTAAATGCTTTTGGCGCCAAAAATGACGCCACTTCCGGAACGCCGACATTTTTTGGCACAAAAGAACGTCAAAAATGACGCAACTTCCGGCGACACGTATGACGCCGGAAACAGAAAAGATTTTTTGCGCCAAAAAGTCCGCGCCAAGAATGACGCAATAAAATGAAGCATTTTCAGCCCCCGCGAGCCTAACAGCCCACAGGGAAAAAAGTCAAATTTTTAAGGTAAGAAAAATAATTGATTCAAGTGCATTATCCCAAATATGAAACTGACTGTCTGAAAATAAGGAATGTTGAACATCCTGAGTCAAGGCAAATAAATGTTTGAATACATATATTTAGAACTTTATTAAAAAAGTGCCCAACCATAGCTTAGAGTGTCACAGAAAATAAGACTTACTTACCCCAGGACACTCATCTACATGTTTGTAGAAAGCCAAACCAGTACTGAAACGAAAATCAGCAGAGGTAATGGTATATATATAAGAGTATATCTTCGATCTGAAAAGGGAGGTAAGAGATGAATCTCTACGACCGATAACAGAGAACCTATGAAATAGACCCCGTAGAAGGAGATCACTGCATTCAAAATAGGCAATACTCTCCTCACATCCCTCTGACATTCACTGCACGCTGAGAGGAAAACCAGGCTCCAACCTGCTGCGGAGCGCATATCAACGTAGAATCTAGCACAAACTTACTTCACCACCTCCATAGGAGGCAAAGTTTGTAAAACTGATTTGTGGGTGTGGTGAGGGGTGTATTTGTAGGCATTTTGAGGTTTGGGAAACTTTGCCCCTCCTGGTAGGAATGTATATCCCATACGTCACTAGCTCATGGACTTGCTAATTACATGAAAGAAAAAGGCAGTTACACTAACGAAATTTTTACAGTGTATGTAACAAGTTAGCAGAGCATTGCACCCACTTGCAAATGGATGATTAACCCCTTAATACCCAAAAAATAATAAAAGACAAAAACTTTTTTTTTTTTTTCAAACAGTCACAACAACTGCCACAGCTCTACTGTGGCTTTTTACCTCCCTCAAAAACGACTTTGAAGCCTTTTGAGCCCTCCAGAGATGTCCTGGATCATGCAGGAAGAAGCTGGATGTCTGTGTCTGTAATTTTTGCTGTGCAAAAAAACGGCAAAATAGGCCCCTCCTACTCATATTACAACAGTGGAAAGCATAAGGAAACTGTTTCTAGGCCAAATTCAAGCCAGCCATGTGGAAAAAAACTAGGCCCCAATAAGTTTTATCACCAAATATATATAAAAACGATTAAACATGCCAGCAAACGTTTTATATTACATTTTTATAAGAGTATGCATCTCTATTAATAAGCCTGATACCAGTCGCTGTCACTGCATTTAAGGCTTTACTTACATTAGTTTGGTATCAGCAGCATTTTCTAGCAAATTCCATCCCTAGAAAAATATTAACTGCACATACCTTATTGCAGGAAAACCTGCACGCCATTCCTTCTCTGAAGTTACCTCACTCCTCAGAATATGTGAGAACAGCCATGGATCTTAGTTACTTCTGCTAAGATCATAGAAAACGCAGGCAGATTCTTCTTCTAAATACTTCCTGAGATAAACAGTACACTCTGGCACCATTTAAAAATAACAAACTTTTGATTGAAGAATAAACTAAGTATAAAATACCACACTCCTCTTACGACCTCCATCTTGGTTGAGGCTTGCAAGAGAATGACTGGATATGACAGTTAGGGGAGGCGCTATATAGCAGCTCTGCTGTGGGTGATCCTCTTGCAACTTCCTGTTGGGAAGGAGAATATCCCATAAGTAATGGATGATCCGTGGACTGGATACACTTAAGAGAAAAACCTCTTTACAGTCCTCAAATACAGCAGGAATCTCTGGAGAAGTAGCTGGATGCTTCTGAGGTAAATAAACTGTGCAACTGAAAATAGGCCCCTCCCACCTCACTCGATGTTATGGGGCCTAAAAGAAACACCACAGAGTGTTTCTTAAACTAGCCATGTGGGTTAATAATCCTTAAACAAGCCACAAAGACCCCTTAAAGTCCCTCAAAAAACGTTATATTTGTAATTAAACCAAAACGTTTTTTCCTATTAGTGTCAACAGTAACTTTGAGCCCTTTATGCAAGCTTGGATTCCTCTTTTACTGAATACAGCTTACCTTTCTCTCATGGGGATATTGCCAGCCTTTTCTAGAAATAACACAGTCTGTCTAGAAAAAAATAGACTGAACATACCTTAATGCAGTTTAGCCTGCAAACTGTTCCCCCAACTGAAGTTTTCCTGTACTCTTCAGCCCTTGTGAGAACAGCAGTGGATCTTAGTTACAAAATGCTAAGATCATCATCCTCCTTGCAGAAGTCTTAATCCCTTTTCTGCCAGAGAGTAAATAGTACACACCGGTACCATTTAAAATAACAAACTTTTGCTTGAGAAAATAAAAACTAACATTTTACCACACTCACTTTACCCTTCCTAGCAGTTAAGCAGGCAAAGAGAATGACTGGGGGGCGGAGCTAAGGGAGGAGCTATATAGTCAGCTCTGCTGTGGGTGCTCTCTTTGCCACTTCCTGTAGGGAAGGAGAATATCCCACAAGTATGGATGAATCCGTGGACTCGATACATCTTACAAGAGAAATAAACAAGATGCTTAAAGTGATGGTAAATTCTAAGGTTTTTTTGAAACGCTTGGATTTACCAGTGCAACAAATAAAGGGGACTTTCAGTCATGAAGTATAAAATACTTCAAGCTGCAAGTTCCTTTATTTGTCTGGAGCGTTAGCTGCGCTGAGCGCCTCAGGCTGATATAGAAATAGAATGCTATTTTTCAATGAATGAGGTAATGTTAGCCAATAACATTGCTATCTATCCGGGTTAATGCCAACTGGGCTGCACAGCTTTTGGCTAAGAGGTGGAAACGTCACCTCAGTGATCCATCATTTTAAACTTTACAAATAAATATAAAATATAAATAGATATGCTCATTTATCTATGGATTATTAAAACAGAATGGCTGGTGCTCAATTTAATATTTTTTTATAGAAAATGTCCCCTTAATATGAAACTGAAACTTTTATAAAAGTGCAAGTCTGAAACTGACATTTTAAAGGGCGTAAGGGACATAAATCTCATAACCGAAACGCAGATGAATGCACTGCAAATCTGAAAGATATTACTATGCATGGAGCATATGTATATATGCCCTCTGCACCCACATTCAGACTCTACGCCTGAGCTGGATTTAGCATGTATTTGTCTGCGAGGATGCAAGTTCAGTGTTCTCCACGGATAAATTTGCCAGCCAGGTGGTATTATGAAATAGCTGGGTGGGGGATATTTATAGTCTTGTTTGGAGTGTCTTTGCCTCCTTCATGGTGGCCAGGAATAGTATATTTCACATAAGTTATGAATGTTCTCATGGACTCTCACTGCCAATAGAAGGAAAAGTGAATCAATATTGCACATAGAACACATTAAATACAAGAATGTGTAATTGGTAGTTTATGACAACACATATTTTATTTCCCATTAGACAACTATTCAAGGTAATTTCTGCACAGTCTAATCTTATTGTTAACAATATTTCAGTATTCAGTTAGCTATTAGAGACAATATACAGTAAGTATAAAAAACAAACTACAGCTTGGTGGTAGAACACTGAAATTAACTTTAATAATTGAATACGAATGTAATCTGATATATGAATTATATTTTCACCAGAAAATATTAAAAACAATAAAATAAATAAAATGACAAATAATGTGAGAGAGATACCTTTTAGGGGCAGGCAGTACTTGCTTCTGCTTAATGGCTTGGACCAGCTCACTAAAGTACTCTGGTTTTACAACTGGTCGACAACAAACTAAGGCACATATAGTCTAAAAAGGAGAATGAGAAAACAAAATGCGAGAATCAGAATACAAAAGCATGCAAGGTTTGCCACGTGAAACCACTAGAATTCTGTTTATATAACATTTGGGACATTTCTACTAATCAGTAGCAAGAAAAAAATAATAAATGCAACAAATGCAGAATAATGCTTTAAAGGGACATGAAACCTAAAAAATGTATTTCATGATTCAGATAGATCATACAATTTTAAACAACTTTCCAATTTACTTCTATTTAATTTGCTTCATATTCTTGTTATTCGTTGATGAAGGAACAGCAAAGCACTACTGGGAGTTAGCTGAAAGCCATTGAAAATATGCATATATGTGCAGCCACCAAGCAGCAGATACTGAGCCTACCTAGGTATAGTTTTTAGCAAAGGATGCAAAGGAGAACTAAATCAATTAAATAGAAATAAATTGTAAAGTTATTTAAAAGTACAAGCTCTATCTGAATCATGAAAGAAAAAAATGTGGGTTTCATGCCCCTTTAAAGAAACACTGCACTCAAATTAATCCTTCTGAAAGGGCAGTATCTACACATGTGAATCAGTTGTGCACTTCTAATGTTTATTGCCTGGTAGGCACTTCCTACTAACGCTCAATGGCTGATATGCACTGTTTTAGTGGTACTTCCTGCTAATGCCAATCAAAAATCAACAGGAAGCACCTACAAGGCCAATGAGCATTAACAGGAGGTGTACAACTGATATCAACTTCATAGTTTAACTTTAAAGGGACAGTCTAGGCCAAAATAAACTTTCATGATTCAGATAGAGCATGTAATTTTAAACAATTTTTCAATTTACTTTGATCACCAATTGTGTTTTGTTCTCTTGGTATTCTTAGTTGAAAGCTTAACCTAGGAGGTTCATATGCTAATTTCTTAGACCTTGAAGCCCACCTCTTTCAGATTGCATTTTAATAGTTTTTCACCACTAGAGGGTTTTAGTTCACGTATTTCATATAGATAACACTGTGCTTGTGCACGAGAAGTTATCTGGGAGCAGGCACTGATTGGCTAGACTGCAAGTCTGTCAAAAGAACTGAAAAAAGGGGCAGTTTGCAGAGGCTTAGATACAAGATAATCACAGAGGTTAAAAGTATATTATTATAACTGTGTTGGTTATGCAAAACTGGGAAATGGGTAATAAAGGGATTATCTATCTTTTAAAACAATAACAATTCTGGTGTAGACTGTCCCTTTAACTAGCTTTTAATTCATTTTTTCAGACCACAGTGAACTTAAAAGTCCAGAACATTTGTAATCAGTAGAAACTTTCAACGTCACTATTTCCCAACTTTAATTTAAAAAAAAATTGATGCTGCTGCTAGTGCTCTTTAAAATGTCTGTAATTGTACCTACAACCTGCAATAAAAATATTATTAAGTCCTGCTTTATTGGCAGTTTACATTATTTTCCCCTAGTATCACTGGATTCAGTTATCAATGGAAACTGATAAACGATAACTTGCACCACAAATTCATACTGCACAAATTAATCTTTAATGCCTGACAAACTTTACATCTAACGCAAGTAGATAGTAAGGCACAAAAAACATAAAGTATGCTTACCTAATAATTTCATTTCCATCGTGGGGAGGAGAGTCCACGGCTTCATTCATTACTTATGGGAATTAAGAACCTGGCCACCAGGAGAAGGCAAAGACACCTCAGCCAAAGGCTTAAATACCTCCCCCACTCCCCTCATCCCCCAGTCATTCTGCCGAGGGAACAAGGAACAGTAGGAGAAATATCAGGGTATAAATGGAGCCAGAAGAAAATATTAAATTTAGGGCCACCCACTAGAGATACAGGCGGGAGTCGTGGACAATCCTCCCCATGATGGAAATTAAATTATCAGGTAAGCATAATTTATGTTTTCCATCTAAAGGGGAGGAGAGTCCATGGCTTCATTCATTACTTATGGGAAACATATAGCCAAGCTCTAGAGGACACTGAATGAAACCGGGAGGGTAAAGGCGGACTCTTAAACTGAGGGCACCACAGCCTGTAGAGCCTTTCTCCCAAAAACAGCTTCCGCAGAAGCAAATACGTCAAATTTGTAAAACTTCGTGAAAGTATGCAAGGAGGACCAGGTAGCCGCCTTACAAATCTGCTCCATAGAAAAACATTTTTGAAGGCCCAAGATGAAGCCACTGCTCTAGTGGAATGAGCCTTAATCCTCTGAGGGGGCTTGTGTCCCACCGTCTCATAGGCGAGGTATATCAAGCTCCTCAGCCAAAAAGACAAAGAAGTAGTAGAGGCCCGTTGACCCCTGCGCTTCCCTGAATAGACTACAAAAAGGGAGTTAGATTGTCTGAAATTCTTAGTCGCCTGAAAATAGAACTTCAAGGCACGAACCACATCCAGATTATGAAGTAGCCTCTCCTTAGAAAAAGAGGGGCTAGGACACAAAGAAGGAACAACTATTTCCTGATTGATGTTATGGTCAGACACCACTTTGGGAAGAAATCCCAAGTCAGTGCAAAGAACAGCCTTAAGCGCGTGAAACACCAGATAAAGGGGCTCATGTTACAAGGCCGCCAGTTCGGAAACTCTGCGGGCCGATGCAATGGCTAACAGGAACAGAACCTTCCAAGACAGGATCTTTATGTCAAGAGAATGCATAGGCTCAAACGGATCCCCTGTAAAACTTTAAGAACCAAATTCAAGCTCCACAAGGGAGCAGACTGCCTAAACACAGGCCTGATTAGACAGGGCCTGAACAAAGGATTGAATGTCAGGGAGCTCAGCAAGCTTCCTATGCAACACTGATAGAGCCGAGATCTGTCCCTTCAAGGAACTAGCGGGAAGACCCTTCTCCAAACCCTCTTGGAGAAAGGACAAAATCCTGGATACCTTCACCTTGTGCCAAGGATTATCCATGTCTCTCACACCAGGAAAAGTAAACTCTCCACACCTTATGGTAGATGCGTCGAGTGACTGGCTTCCTCACCTGAACTAGCATATCAATCATGGTTTCAGAAAAACCTCTCTTGGTTAGGACTAAGCGTTCAATCTCCACGGAGTCAGCCTCAGAGAATCTATATTCTGATGTTGAAAGGGACCCTGTTCCAGCAGGTCCCTGCGACAGGGTAACCTCCACGGCGGAGAGGATGACACCTCCACCATATCCGCAAACCCTGTCCTCTGCGACCATGAAGGAGCAATCAGAATGGACAACGCTCTCTTCTGCTTTATGTGTGCCACTATACGAGGTAGAAGTGGTAACGGAGGAAAAATGTACACTAGACTTAACTCCCAAGGTACTGCCAATGCATCGATCAGCTCTGCTTGGGGGTCCCTCAACCTCGATCCATATCGGGGAAGTTTGCAATTCAATCGGTATGCCATGACATCGATCTCTGGCGTCCCCCATCTGAGACAAATCTCCCCGAACACCTCAGGGTGAAGAGACCCTTCTCTCAGATGAAATGTTTGCCTGCTGAGAAAGTCCGCTTTCCAGTTGTCCACTCCAGGAATATGGATTGCTGAGAGTGAACAGTTGTGGGTCTCCGCCCACTCCAGAATCTGAGACACCTCCCTCATTGCAAGGGAGCTCCTCGAACCCCCCTGGTGATTGATGTATGCCACCGAGGTAATGTTGTCCGTCTGGAACCTGATGAAGTTGCATTCCCCCAGACTGGGCCACGCCTTCAGAGCGTTGTAGATCGCTCGCAGTTCCAGGATATTTATCGGAAGAGACTCCAGCCGAGACCATGTTCCCTGTGCCACCCTGGCACCCCAAACAGCTCCCCATCACATCAGACTCGCGTCCGTGGTCATAATTTCCCAGGACGGTCTCAAGAAGGATGTCCCCATGGACAACTGGGCCGGACGGATCCACCAAGAGAGGGAAGACCGAGTCCACGCATCCATGGACATCAGCTGTGACAGATCGGAATGATCGCCGTTCCACTGCCTCAACATGCACACTTGAAGAGGTCTGAGATGAAATCGTGTGAATGGAATGACGTCTATGCTGGAGACCATGAGCCCAATCACCTTCATACACTGAGCTACCGAGGGACTCCTTGAGGACTGAAGGGCAAGACAGGCGGACGCAATCTTCCTGCGTCGCTGATCTGTGATGAATATCTTCATGGACACCGAGTCTAGTATCGTGCCGAAAAACTTCACCCTGGTGCTGGGAACCAGGGAGCTCTTTCCAGATTTGATCTTCCAACCGTGAGATTGAAGTAAGAGCCCTTGAGTTGACTTCTGCTAGATGAAAGGACGGCGCCTGAACCAGAATGTCGTTTAGGTAGGGCGCCACCGCAATACCCCTAGATCTGGCCACTGCAAGCAGTGCCCCCACAGAACCTTCATGAAGACTCTCAGAGTCATCGCCAGACCGAAGGGAAGGGCCACAAATTGAAAATGTTGGTTCAGAAACGCAAATCTGAGAAACTTGAAGTGGTCCCTATGAATTGGAACATTCATGTAGGCATCCTTCAAGTCTATTGTGGTCATGAACTGCCCCTCTTGAACTAGAGGCAAAATGGACCGGATCGTTTACATTTTGAACGATGGAACGGACAGGAACTTGTTTAAACACTTTAAATCCAGAATCGGGTGGAACGTGCCCTCCTTCTTTGGAACCACAAACAGATTTGAAAAGTACCCTAGACCCATTTCTGCATTGGGTACTGGTACGATAATGCCTAGAGATGATAGATCCCTCACACACTCTAGAAAGGCCTTTCTCTTTTCTGGCCTTGAAAACAGGTTTGAAACAAGGAATCTGCCCTTGGACGGAAGGGACCTGAACCCTATCCTGTAATCTTATCCTGGGCGACAACCTCCAGAACCCAAGGGTACTGAACATCCTGCAACCAGGCGTTGGAAAAAAGAGACAATCTGCCCCCTACTCGGTCCGTAAACCTGTCGGGGGCCGCCCCTTCATGCCGATTTTGTTTTGGCGGGCTTCTTGTTCTGCTTAGACTTGTTCCAAGCCTGAGCAGGCTTCCAGGCTCCCTTAGGTGGGTCCGCCTTCGCTGCGAGCTGCTGGCGTTGGGCCTTGTCCGCGCGAAAGGGACGAAAATTAGAACCCCTTAAGCTTAGCCTTCATATCCTGGGGCAGGAAGGCACCCTTGCCTCCCGCAACCGTGGATATAATCGAGTCCAGGCCTGGACCGAACAAAATCTTACCTTGAAAAGGCAGGGACAGTAACCACAGCTAAGAAGACATGTCCACCGACCAAGATATTAGCCACAGCGCCCTGCGTGTTAAAACGGAAAAACCTGACACCTTAGCGTGCCGGTTGAAAAACAAACCCTGTGTGTTGAAACATTTTCCTTAACATGTTTTCCAACTTTTTATCCATGGGCTCCTTGGACGAGCTATCCTCAAGAGGAATAGTCATATGCTTAGCAAGAGTGAAGATAGCACCATCCACCTTGGGAATGGTTCCCCACAGCTCAAGCTGGGCCTCCGGAATGGGGAAAAGCTTTTTAAAATTAGGAGGAGAAAAGGATGAACCTAATTGCTCCTATTCATTCTTTATAATATTTGCCATCTTTACAGGAACCGGGAAGGTCTGGGGCACCACCCAGCTTAGGAATGGAGGGTTCTTCCGGAAGCTTTTGCTCCGTAACCTCCAGAGTAGCAAGCACTTGCTTCAGCAAAAAGAGCAAATTCTTCATTTTAAACCTATAAGCCAGGCTCCTCCGCCACAGGAGGTTTAGATGACACGAACTCCGACCCAGAAGGCACCTCCTCCGAAGCGTCGGAGTGGGACTCATCATCGTACCACTCCGCAGGAGTTTCCGATATAGATGAATCCTGAGTCGGGCCGCTCTGGAAAGCTCTACACTTACGCATAGCAGAACGTGGTAAAGCATTGATCACTTTAGAGACTGCCGTTTGAAGTTGGTCCGCAAAATCTGGCGGCCAGCAAATTTCCCCCAAAGGGGTAACAGTCGGACCCTGGGGTGCTGCATGTGGAATAGGGGACATAATTAGGGAACGCACCTCACGGGACGGAGAGCCCTCAGAGGTGGACGACTCAGTAGTACTAGACATTCTCTTATTTTTAGGTGTCGTAGCTCTTTCAAGGCATGTAGAACATAGTTGCGCAGGCTGGTCTACCGGAGCCTCACGATAAACACAGGTAAAAGACTTAGATAAAGAGGGAGTACCCTCCAACACGTCAGAATCCTCCTGATGCCTGTGGAAACGGCCAAGTTGTAGCCGAGAAACGCGTAGCAATTCATACTAATTTAGACCATTTGTGAAATAAGGATCACTGTATATAACAATGATTAAAGGACCTGTTTTTATATATCATTGTCTGTGAGTCCTTTATACAAGTGAGCAATCTCATTACCATTCCGTTGGGGGTACTATCTGCAAGCGGAGCACCGGTTGCCTGGAGGAGCACCATTGGAGGAAGTGAGCAGCCAGGAGTGTTCACCGCTGCAGGGAGAGTGTTGACCGGAGAGAGCGAGCTGGTTAGCTCAGATAACCAGTCGGCTTCTACCAGCACATAGGTGTGCTCAGCAAAAGTGTGAGTACCCTGGACATAGAATACTTGTGCGAGTTTGGGCCTCTCTTGCTGCAGATACACACATGGGTTGTTTCTGTTTTCCACCTTCACAGATCCATCTGCTGTCTGAGAGGGATAGAAGGAGTCCGCAGAGATTCTTTTTTCGCCTACAGGGATATCCATGTCAAGTTATGGACTGATCTGTTTAGATCACTTTACTGTGGACTGATTAATGAGATACTAATATATAGTGAGGGTCCACTTCCCATTCTCACTTTATAGTACTTAGACGGATATTGTATATTTCATTGGTTATTTACTGCACACTTTATTTTAGCAGCATATTTTGTAGCGCCCTCTTGTTGTGTTCACACATCTGCTCAGAATCCTCAATAGCTTTTATCTTAATTAGCAAAATTAAGAACAGGCACCTTTATAACCGCCAATGGCCGGGGCACTCACCACCTCCTCGAACCCGGACTAGAGAAACCGCTTTGTCTCCTCCGTCACAGATCAGACCGGAAGTGAAGCTCTAACAGGACCGCCCCTGCCTAAAGGAGAAAACGCGCCAAAAAAGGGCACGCAAAAACTCCCGGAAATGAACCTGTCAGTTCCACCACATTGCCAGAGCCTCATCCCGCACATAACGCAGCAATGACACAATAAAGAATATCACGTATAAAAACCCCCCTGTTTAATAATCCCCTTAACAGGAATATTAACCCTTGATTCTATAAAGATAAAAGGCGCCACACTGTAGCCCTGTCTTCTGTGTTATCAATATAATAAAAAAATTAAACAATCTTACCAGAATCCACGCTGTGGAACAGGAACACGGCCCTTCAAGTGTGACAGGTCGTAGCATCGCTCCTGACATGGACTTGAGAGAAGAAAGCAGTCTGCGAAACTCATCAACACCGATTGCTGTAGGAGCGGTTAATATGAGTCGGGATGGTGTTGCAGAGGAGAGCTCTCCCTGCATCTCCGGACTCTAGCTTTCACTCAGGCCCTCAACTGAAAGGCTTGTTAGGGCTACTTAAACTCCCGTTCCATAGCGAAGAGTAGTACTCTCCATAAGAGACCTCCGAAACTTCAGCACTTCTCTGCCATCCTCCTGTGACGAAAGGCAAAAAATGACTGGAGGATGAGGGGAGTGGGGGAGGTATTTAGGCCTTTGGCTGGGGTGTCTTTACCATAAGTAATGAATGAAGCCGAGGACTCTCCTCCCCTTTAGATGGAAATGGGGCACAATAGTGTGCAAAAATAATTTTATCAAAATATTACAGAATATAAAGACCTATTAAATCTCTGACATTTCACACATTATGCACAATTTAAAGGGATAGTATGCTCAAATTTTTTCTGTATCGCATTGTACAGGGTTGATAATATTACAATTTTGATCAAATACCTAGCGCTACGCTTTTTGCTCTGTTCTCTTGCTATTCCGGCTAGAAAGTGCTAGGATTTCCAAAACCGTGAGGCTTATTTGCATAAACTGATCACGGTGGGCAACCTGCGTTCTCTCTTTTTCCTTTAGTTCCGGGTATAGCTCAACTGTCCACGCATGCACTCTAGTGTGCTTTAGTTTACGCATGCGCAATCGCATCAGGAGTTCCCTGGCCAACTTCAGTGTAGTTGCAGTCAGGTGACTGCAGTGATTCCTGAGCCGGAGACTGCATTTAATGCCATCAAGTATTAAAAGCGACAATACAAATCACAATTTGAAAACTGCTCCTTCTGAAATCCGTAAATAATCTGAAAGACAATCAGATTTCTTGAAAGACTGTTTTCTAATTCAAACAATTGTATATGTATATATAACTGCTAGGCCATCTAACTGACTAGAATAACAATTATTCAGATTTCCATCCATATATTATATCTGTTAAACTAAAATCATGTGTATAAACATTTAGCCTCTAATTTCTATGGTGTCTAGTGGGTAGACATAGGACCTTGTCAGAAGCTAGTGTAATAAAAAGAAAAGGCTACTTATCTGAAATATACTTAAATGATATAA
Organism: Bombina bombina; assembly: GCF_027579735.1. NCBI lineage: Eukaryota > Metazoa > Chordata > Amphibia > Anura > Bombinatoridae > Bombina > Bombina bombina. The sequence continues at coordinate 973,272,828 of NC_069503.1, forward strand.
TGCAACAAGCCTATTAAATAACATAGGTAATACACAGTAAATATGATCAGTCCCAAAAGATAACTTGGCAGGTTTTCCTGCAAAATCTGTGTGCAAAGGGAGTACATCAGTCCAATTGAAGCAGAAGACAGAAAACAGAATTTATGCTTACCTGATAAATTACTTTCTCCAACGGTGTGTCCGGTCCACGGCGTCATCCTTACTTGTGGGAATATCTCTTCCCCAACAGGAAATGGCAAAGAGTCCCAGCAAAGCTGGCCATATAGTCCCTCCTAGGCTCCGCCCACCCCAGTCATTCGACCGACGGACAGGAGGAAAAAAATAGGAGAAACTATAGGGTGCCGTGGTGACTGTAGTTAGAGAAAATAATTCATCAGACCTGATTAAAAATAAAAAACCAGGGCGGGCCGTGGACCGGACACACCGTTGGAGAAAGTAATTTATCAGGTAAGCATAAATTCTGTTTTCTCCAACATTGGTGTGTCCGGTCCACGGCGTCATCCTTACTTGTGGGAACCAATACCAAAGCTTTAGGACACGGATGAAGGGAGGGGGCAAATCAGGTTACCTAAACGGAAGGCACCACGGCTTGCAAAACCTTTCTCCCAAAAATAGCCTCCGAAGAAGCAAAAGTATCAAATTTGTAAAATTTGGCAAAAGTGTGCAGTGAAGACCAAGTCGCTGCCTTACATATCTGATCAACAGAAGCCTCGTTCTTGAAGGCCCATGTGGAAGCCACAGCCCTAGTGGAGTGAGCTGTGATTCTTCCTGGAGGTTGCCGTCCGGCAGTCTCGTAAGCCAATCGGATGATGCTTTTAAGCCAAAAAGAAAGAGAGGTAGAAGTCGCTTTTTGACCTCTCCTTTTACCAGAATAGACGACAAACAGAGAAGAAGTTTGTCTGAACTCTTTTGTAGCTTCTAAATAGAATTTTAGAGCACGGACTACGTCTAAATTGTGTAACAAACGTTCCTTCTTCGAAACTGGATTCGGACACAAAGAAGGAACAACTATCTCCTGGTTAATATTTTTGTTAGAAACAATCTTTGGAAGAAAACCAGGCTTAGTACGCAAAACAACCTTATCTGCATGGAACACCAGATAGGGCGGAGCACACTGCAGAGCAGATAACTCAGAAACTCTTCTAGCAGAAGAAATAGCAACCAAAAACAAAACTTTCCAAGATAACAACTTAATATCTATGGAATGTAGAGGTTCAAACGGAACCCCTTGAAGAACTGAAAGAACTAGATTTAAACTCCAGGGAGGAGTCAAAGGTCTGTAAACAGGCTTGATCTTAACCAGAGCCTGAACAAATGCTTGAACATCTGGCACAGCTGCCAGTCGTTTGTGTAATAAGACAGATAAAGCAGAAATCCGTCCCTTTAGAGAACTCGCTGATAATCCTTTATCCAAACCCTCTTGTAGAAAGGAAAGGATCCTAGGAATTTGGATCTTATTCCATGAGAATCCCTTGGATTCATACCAGCAGATATATCTTTTCCATATTTTATGGTAAATTTTTCTAGTTACCGGTTTTCTGGCTTGAACTAGAGTATCTATCACAGAATCTGAAAACCTACGCTTTGATAGAATCAAGCGTTCAATCTCCAAGCCGTCAGCTGGAGGGAGACCAGATTTGGATGTTCGAATGGACCCTGAACAAGAAGGTCCTGTCTCAAAGGTAGCTTCCATGGTGGAACCGATGACATATTCACCAGGTCTGCATACCAAGTCCTGCGTGGCCACGCAGGAGCTATCAAGATCACGAGGCCCTCTCCTGTTTGATCCTGGCTACCAGCCTGGGAATGAGAGGAAACGGTGGAAACACATAAGCTAGGTTGAAGGTCCAAGCCGCTACTAGTGCATCCACTAGAGTCGCCTTGGGATCCCTGGATCTGGACCCGTAGCAAGGAACCTTGAAGTTCTGACGAGATGCCATCAGATCCATATCTGGAATGCCCCATAGTTGCGTCAACTGGGCAAAGATCTCCGGGTGGAGTTCCCACTCCCCCGGATGGAATGTTTGACGACTCAAATAATCTGCTTCCCAGTTTTCCAAACCTGGAATGTGGATCGCAGATAGGTGGCAGGAGTGATTCTCCACCCATTGTATTATTTTGGTCACTTCTTTCATCGCCAGGGAACTCCTTGTTCCCCCCTGATGATTGATATACGCAACAGTCGTCATGTTGTCTGATTGGAATCTTATGAATCTGGCCTTTGCTAGCTGAGGCCAAACCCTGAGAGCATTGAATATCGCTCTTAGTTCCAGAATGTTTATCGGGAGAAGAGACTCTTCCCGAGACCATAGTCCCTGAGCTTTCAGGGATTCCCAGACCGCGCCCCAGCCCATTAGGCTGGCGTCGGTCGTGACGATGACCCACTCTGGTCTGCGGAAGCTCATTCCCTGGGACAGGTGATCCTGGGTTAGCCACCAACGGAGTGAGTCTCTGGCCTTCTGATCTACTTGAATCACTGGAGACAAGTCTTTATAGTCCCCATTCCACTGTTTCAGCATGCACAGTTGTAATGGTCTTAGATGAATTCGAGCAAAAGGAACTATGTCCATTGCTGCAACCATCAATCCTACTACTTCCATGCACTGAGCTACGGAAGGACGAGGAATAGAATGAAGAACTTGACAAGCGTTTAGAAGCTTTGACTTTCTTACTTCTGTCAAGAAAATCCTCATTTCTAAGGAATCTATTATTGTTCCCAAGAAGGGAACTCTTGTCGACGGAGACAGGGAACTTTTTTCTATGTTCACCTTCCATCCGTGAGATCTGAGAAAGGCTAGAACGATGTCTGAGTGAGCCTTTGCCTTTGAAAGAGATGACGCTTGTATAAGAATGTCATCCAAGTACGGTACTACTGCAATGCCCCTTGGTCTTAGAACCGCTAGAAGGGATCCGAGTACCTTTGTGAAAATCCTTGGAGCAGTGGCTAGCCCGAATGGGAGGGCCTAGGGATATGTAGATACGCATCCTTTAGATCCACGGTAGTCATAAATTGACCTTCCTGGATTGTGGGTAGAATCGTTCGAATGGTTTCCATCTTGAACGATGGTAATTTGAGAAATTTGTTTAGGATCTTTAAATCCAGGATTGGTCTGAAAGTTCCCTCTTTTTTGGGAACTACAAACAGATTTGAGTAAAATCCCATTCCTTGTTCCGCCGTTGGAACTGGGTGTATCACTCCCATCTTTAACAGGTCTTCTACACAATGTAAGAATGCCTGTCTCTTTATTTGGTTTGAGGATAAGTGAGAAATGTGGAACCTTCCCCTTGGGGGTAGTTCCTTGAATTCCAGAAGATAACCCTGACAAACTATTTCTAGCGTCCAGGGATCCTGAACATCTCTTGCTCAAGCCTGAGCAAAGAGAGAGAGTCTGCCCCCCACTAGATCCGGTCCCGGATCGGGGGCTACTCCTTCATGCTGTTTTGTTAGTAGCGGCAGGCTTCTTGGCCTGCTTACCCTTGTTCCAGCCTTGCATCGGTTTCCAGGCTGGTTTGGTCTGTGAGGTATTACCCTCTTGCTTAGAGGATGCAGAATTAGAGCCCGGTCCGTTCCTGAAATTACGAAAGGAACGAAAATTAGACTTATTCTTGGCTTTGAAAGGCCTATCTTGTGGGAGGGCGTGGCCCTTTCCCCCAGTGATGTCTGAGATAATCTCTTTCAATTCTGGTCCAAAGAGAGTTTTACCCTTGAAGGGGATATTAAGCAATTTTGTCTTGGATGATACATCCGCTGACCAAGAGTTTAGCCAAAGCGCTCTGTGCGCCACAATTGCAAACCCTGAATTTTTCGCCGCTAATCTAGCTATTTGCAAAGCGGCATCTAAAATAAAAGAGTTAGCCAACTTAAGTGCGTGAACTCTGTCCATAACCTCTTCATATGGAGTCTCTCTACTGAGCGACTTTTCTAGTTCCTCGAACCAGAACCACGCTGCTGTAGTGACAGGAACAATGCACGAAATGGGTTGAAGAAGGTAACCTTGCTGTACAAAAATCTTTTTTAAGCAAACCCTCCAATTTTTTATCCATAGGATCTTTGAAAGCACAATTATCCTCGATAGGAATAGTAGTGTGTTTGTTTAGATTAGAAACTGCCCCCTCGACCTTAGGGACTGTCTGCCATAAGTCCTTTCTGGGGTCGACCATAGGAAATAATTTCTTAAATATAGGAGGGGGAACAAAAGGTATGCCGGGCTTCTCCCATTCCTTATTCACTATGTCCGCCACCCGCTTGGGTATAGGAAAAGCGTCGGGGTGCACCGGAACCTCTAGGAACTTGTCCATCTTGCATAATTTTTCTGGAATGACCAGGTTGTCACAATCATCCAGATTAGATAACACCTCCTTAAGCAGTGCGCGGAGATGTTCTAATTTAAATTTAAATGTCACAACATCAGGTTCAGCCTGTTGGGAAATTTTTCCTGAATATGAAATTTCCCCATCTGACAAAACCTCCCTCATGGCCCCTTCAGATTGGTGTGAGGGTATGACAGAACAATTATCATCAGCGCCCTCCTGCTCTTCAGTGTTTAAAACAGAGCAATCGCGCTTTCTCTGATATGCAGGCATTTTGGATAAAATATTTGCTATGGAGTTATCCATTACAGCCGTCAATTGTTGCATGGTAATAAGCATTGGCGGGCTAGAAGTACTAGGGGCCTCCTGCGTGGGCAAAACTGGTGTAGACACAGAAGGAGATGATGTAGAACCATGTCTACTCCCTTCATCTGATGAATCATCTTGGGCAACTTCATTATCTGTGACAGTACTGTCCTTACTTTGTTTGGACGCCTTGGCACAATTATCACATAATTTAGAAGGGGGAGACACATTGACTTTCATACATATAGAACATAGCTTATCTGAAGGCACAGACATGTTAAACAGGCTTAAACTTGTCAGTAAAACACAAAAACCGTTTTAAAACAAAACCGTTACTGTCTCTTTAAATTTTAAACAGAGCACACTTTATTACTGAATATGTGAAAAAATATGAAGGAAAATTTACCAAAATTTCACCACAGTGTCTTAAAGCATTAAAAGTATTGCACACCAATTTTCAGAGCTTTAACCCTTAAAATAACGAAACCGGAGCCGGTTACAGTTTTAACCCCTCTACAGTCCCAGCTACAGCCTTTGCTGCGACTTTACCAAGCCCATAGGGGAATACGATACCAAATGACGCCTTCTAGGAACTTTTCCAACTATCTTCAGGTCCTCACACATGCATCTGCATGTCTTGCTCTCAAAAACAACTGCGCATTAATGGCGCGAAAATGAGGCTCAGCCTACAACTGGGAAGGCCCTTCCTGACTGGAAAAGGTGTCTAACATAGTGCCTGACGTTAAAAAATGTTCCCCAAGTTTATAAGAGTGAAATACCAGCATAAACATGTATAAAATGCCCAAATAAAGCAATCGATTTTGCCCATAAAAATGTCTACCAGTTTTATAGCCCATATTAAGCCCTTTATTCTGCTTGAGACTAAGAAAATGGCTTACCGGTCCCCATGAGGGGAAAAAGACAGCCTTCCAGCAATACACAGTCTTGTTAGAAATATGGCTAGTCATACCTTAAGCAGAAAAGTCTGCTAACTGTTTCCCCCAACTGAAGTTACTTCATCTCAACAGTCCTATGTGGAAACAGCAAAGGATTTTAGTTACTGTCTGCTAAAATCATCTTCCTCTCACAAACAGAATTCTTCATCTTTTTCTGTTTCAGAGTAAATAGTACATACCAGCACTATTTTAAAATAACAAACTCTTGATAGTAGAATAAAAAACTACAACTAAACACCACATACTCTTAACCATCTCCGTGGAGATGTTGCCTGTGCACTATATGGCCAGCTTTGCTGGGACTCTTTGCCATTTCCTGTTGGGGAAGAGATATTCCCACAAGTAAGGATGACGCCGTGGACCGGACACACCAATGTTGGAGAAATAGGTCTACCCCACCCCTATTTTTCAAGTGTGGTAATTATGGCACGAGAATGGCTTGTGTGGCTCGCATAAGTCTCCCTCTAGGGTGAATGGAGCTAGCCATCTCTGGTCTTCCCCTAGAACAGACAGCTTCTCCCAAACGCTACCGCTGTAGTTAAGCGGGTCAAAGTTACCAGGGGTATGATATAGACAAGAAGTCTGGTGACTCGCTACCAGCAATCTAGGTTCAGCCATCCACATGTGCTCTTCTGTAGAGTAGGCCTGTTCTTCTGTTGTAGTGCCGCATATTGCAGTATTTGCAGCTAGCGTATCCTCAGCAGTGCTCTTTACATCTTTTCTCCATATAGTACATGGAGTTGGCTGTCGTAAAGGTGTCATCTCTGTTAAAACTCTGAGCAGCTGCAATTCCATTTGTTTGAGGGCAGCCTCAAGGGGACTCAGAACTTTCTTCTTCCAGCTAACCGCAGCCGCCAATTTCCTGTGTCGTAGTCTGCAATCTCACAGCCTTCTAACAAGGCTTAGGTCAGGGGTAGGTTCCGTGCTTAAGTTCCCAATCTTGGTCAATCAGATTGATAATGAGTAAATCTCATTGGGGTCTTCAACAGGACTTATCAGCACTATAAAAAGCTATCAATTGACCCCTAAAATCAATATTAAAAGCTGGATCTCATGAAGTGCACGTCTGTCCACTCTGATGGTTAGCCCCGCCCCTTGAAAGACTGTTTTCAACTCTTGATTGTAAACACAATTGGAATAAAAAAAACATGTCTATAAATCTTTGGGCATGACAGGATCGATTGAGTTTAATGCAATATAATGCAAGCTGCCTGTGACCATATATCTGCAAACAGATATCATTGCCAGTTGATTTGTAACATTATACGCATGCGTGTAATCTGCCTGAAGACCTGGGAAAAGTCTTCCGTTATTGCTGTGCCCATGCGTGAGAGATCCGTATCAATTGCGCATGCGTTGGTGGGAGTAAACATATGAAAATGTATTAAAATAGGATGGGAGGTTTAGAGAATGAGTCTGCAATCATGACATCACAACAATATAATAAAAAATGTTTTAAACTGTGTTGGAGGCTTCATTTAAAAAAAAAAAAAATAGTAAATGCAGATTTATTACTTGATCATTTAGGAACCTTGAGTATGTTATTATGTGATGATTGTATGTTGACTTTTCTAATCCTTTAAGTTTACACTAAATTAAACAGTGTTATAATGAAAATATTTGCAAGTGTTAAATAGAAAATGAGGGGTTTGTGTAAACCTACAATTTTATTGTTCACATGCACAAGACAATGGTCATATATTGTTTTCGTGTTGACGTTAAAAAAATTATTTCCCCCCCCCCCCCCTTGAAAACTACAATGGTTACTACTACCTGCCAAGTTTTTCGCGTACTGGTAAAAGAGAATGCAGTAAAGTAAACCATTTGTTAAACTGAAGCCAATTTTGTGAAGAGCTCATTTTTACGCTTTACAACTATCGAGTATCAGCAATTATATAAATATGGCCGTACAATAGCACTGTAAGTACAAGCAGAGATACTATATGGACAAAGTGTCTGTTTAAGTTAAATGCATCAATTCCAGCACAAAATATGTTTTTGAATAAAATAAAAGACCAGCTTTTGCAACTACAGTCTGGCTCTCAGTCCTGCATGTGTGCTTTTTTTTTTATCGGTAGGCTCTGGGCTGTACAGCCACTTTGAGACCATACAACCTAGACCATTAGACTCAATTTAAACACACTACCCTAAGTATCATATCAGGATACTTTACCCAGGACTTAATTTTATTGCAGCATGTTCAAAAACTGGAAGTTGGGTAAATGAAGATTTTGTTTTAGATTTTCATCAAGCGACCACTTATAATACCATCTGACAATATAATATTGCTTAAACATTAAAGGGCCATAATACCCAAATGTTGAAACACTTAAAAGTGATGCAGTATAGCTGTAAAAAGCTGACAGGAAAATATCACCTGAACATCTCTATGTGAAAAAAGGAAATTTATGCTTACCTGATAAATTTATTTCTTTTTCGATACAATGAGTCCACGGATTTCATCCTTACTTGTGGGATATCGCCTCCCGGTCAGCAGGAGGAGGCAAAGAGCTCCACAGCAGAGCTGTATAAATAGCTCCTCCCTTCGACCGAAGTTAGGAAGAGAAAGGAAAAGCCAAGGAGCAGAGGTGTCTGAAGTTTAACAAAAATTTAATAACCTGTCTCATAGAACAGGGCGTGGACTCATCATATCGAAAAAGAAATACATTTATCAGGTAAGCATAAATTTCCTTTCTTTTTCAAGATATGAGGAGTGCATGGATTTCATCCTTACTTGTGGGATACAATACCAAAGCTATAGTACACGGATAAAACGGGAGGGGCAAGACGAAACCTAAACGGAAGGCACCAATGCTTGAAGAACTTTCCTCCCAAAAACAGCCTCAGTTGAGGCAAAGGTATCACATTTGAAAAATTTGGAGAAAGAGAGAAGAGACGACCAAGTCGCAGGCTTGCAAAGCTGTACAACAGAAGCATCATTGTTGAATGCCCATGAGGAAGCCACAGCCCTAGTGGAATGAGCCATAATGCTTTCAGGAGACTGCTATCCAGCAGTCTCATATGCAAAACGGAAGATACTCTTCAGTCATAAAGAAAGAACACTGACAAAAGTCCTTAGTAGCTTGCAAGGAGAACTTTAAAGCACGGACCACACCTAAATTATGTAAAAGACGTTCCTTCTGAGAAGAAGGATTAGGACACACAGATGAAACCACAATTCCAGATAAATGTGCTCAACTGAAATAACCTTTAGGAAGAAACCCAGGTTTAGTACACAACACCACCTTATCCGCATGAAAAATAAGATAAGGAGAATTATATTGCAATGCTGAAAACTCAGATACTCTATGAGCAGCAAAATAGCAACCAAAAATATAACTTTCCAAGATAATAACTTAATATCTATGGAATGCATAGGTTCCAGCGGAACCCCTAGAAAAACTCTAAGAACTAAATTCAAACTCCAAGGAGGAGTAATAGGCCTAAATATAGGCCTTATTCCAGTCAGAGCAAGACAAAAGGATTGTACATTTGTAACGTCTGCCAGACGTTTGTGTAATAAAATAGACAAAGCAGAAACCCGTCCCTTTAGGGAACTAGTGGATAATAACTTCTCCAATTCTTCTTGGAGACAAGACAAAATTCTGGGAATCCTCACCCTACTCCATGAATAACCCTTGGATTCACACCAATAAAGATATTACGCAATATCTCATGGTAAAACTTCCTAGTAACAGGCTTACATGCCTGAATTAAGGTATCTATGACCGAATCAAAGAAACCTCGCTTGCATAGATCAAACGTCCAGTCCCCAAGCAATTAGCTTCAGAGAAACTATATTAGGGTGAAGAAGGGACCCTGAAGAAAAGATACCTCCTCAACGGAAGAATCCAAGGCTACCGAGATGAAATGGTCAGCAGTTTAGCATACCAAAACCTGTGAGACCACACAGAAGCGAGGAGAAGCACCAATGCCCACTCCTATGCGATCAGAACAAACCCCCGGCAAGAAAACGCAAATGGGGAAAAAAAAAGAACCTAGGCTGAAAGATTAAAGAACTACCAAGGCAGTTATCAGCTCGTACTGGGGCCCCCGGACCTGGACCCGCATCCTGAAAACTAGGCATTCTGACAAGATGCCATGATATCAAACTCCGGCCAACTCTATTTGAGAACCAGGAAGGAGATACTCCCGGATGGAGATCCCACTCTCCCGGATGAAAATAAGACTGTCTACTCAGAAAATCCGCTACCCAAGTGTTCAACCCTGGGATATGGATCGCTGACAGATAGCAAGACAAACTGGGCCGAAGCCAACTGAGGCCAGAACAGAAGAGACTTGAAGCTCACTCTCAGTTGTAGGAAATCAAGGAACAGACTCCGCTGGAGTCCTCCCTCTGCTAAATCATGTAACATAGTAACATAGTAGATAAGGTTGAAAAAAGACTGAAGTCCATCGAGTTCAACCTATACAAATCTAAAATACTTACAAAAAGCTCCAATTAAGCTTAAATAACCCCATTAAAATGTGACCCATTTAATACTAGCAATCATATCCATGAATTTTGTTTATATACAGAAATTTATCCAGACTATTTTTAAATGTATCTATGGTATTGGCATTCACTACCTCCTTTGGTAATGAGTTCCACAATTTTATTGCTCTTACAGTGAAAAAACGTTTCCGTTGCAGGAGATTAAATCTCCTTTCCTCCAACCTTAAATTATGACCTCTTGTCAGAACCAATTTTCTTGGAATAAAAAGAGCTTCTGCCATCTCTGTATATGGGCCTTGAATATATTTATATAAAGTAATCATGTCACCTCTCAAGCGCCTTTTTTCTAAAGAGAACAGACCCAGTTTGGCTAGCCTCTCCTCATAGGTTAATTTCTCCAATCCCCTTATTAGCTTTGTGGCCCTTCTCTGAACTTTTTCTAGTTCTGCAATATCTTTTTTAGCAATCGGTCCCCAGAACTGCACTCCAAACTCAAGGTGAGGTCTTACCAGGGCTTTATATAATGACAGAATTATGCTTTCCTCCCTTGAATCAATGCCTCTTTTAATACATGCTAGTATCTTATTAGCCTTTGAAGCCGCTGCCCTGCATTGTGCACTCATCTTTAGCTTGTTATCTATTACTACTCCCAAATCCCTTTCCTCCTGTGTTTGGCTAAGTCTTGTCCCATTTAAAAAATACATAGCCTGCTTATTTTTACTTCCAAAATGTAGAACCTTACATTTTTCCGTATTAAATCTCATTTTCCATTCACTTGCCCATAGTTCTAATTTTAGCAAATCCCTTTGCAAAGAGAGTTCATCCTGCTCTGACCTAATGACCTTACTTAACTTAGTATCATCTGCAAAAATAGAGATGTCGCTATTTAATCCTTGCTCCAAGTCATTTATAAAAATATTAAAAAGAACAGGGCCCAGTACTGATCCCTGGGGGACGCCACTGATTACCTTTGTCCAATCTGAGTATGATCCATTTACTGCTACTCGTTGCTCCCTATCTTTTATCCAGTTATTTATCCATGAGCTAACATTTTTAGCTATTCCCAGTCCCTTAATTTTGTGCATTAATCTCTCATGTGGCACTGTATCAAATGCCTTTGCAAAATCTAAGTATATCACATCAACTGATTCCCCTTTATCTATATTTTTACTTACTTCCTCGTAGAATCTAATTAAATTAGTTTGACATGATCTATTTCTCCTAAAGCCATGCTGATTAGAACTCATAATCTTGTTTACACGAATATGCTCATCAATATAATCCCTTATAATCCCTTCAAATATCTTCCCCACTATTGATGTCAGACTAACTGGTCTATAGCTTCCTGGATCATCCCTGCTTCCCTTTTTGAAGAGTGGCACCACATCAGCTTTACGCCAATCCTGGGGTACCATGCCTGAGGATAATTTGCATACAAAGAGAGAAGCGCTCTACCAGGAACGAACAACAGCTCAGTGGCTTGTTCTATGGCGATTTACCACCTGGAAGCAGCCTCTTTTAGACCAGTGTGCTTTTCACAGAAGAAAACTTTCCTGAAGTATATCAGTCTGATCCTGCCAAGTAAGGTCAGTCCAGCCCCGAAATACCAGGCAATTCTCCTCTGAACAAGGAACATGACAACCCCAGACGATCGTTTCGGCCTCCTATGGGCCTCGTCAGTGAGGTGCAGCCACATTCCTCTAAGCACACTAGGCAAGGAGTCCACGTCTGGTTTCCCCCATCACCCATAGGGAGACTTCCCCAGGGTCATAATAATTTGCATACAAAGAGAGAAGCGCTCTACCAGGAACGAACAACAGCTCAGTGGCTTGTTCTATGGCGATTTACCACCTGGAAGCAGCCTCTTTTAGACCAGTGTGCTTTTCACAGAAGAAAACTTTCCTGAAGTATATCAGTCTGATCCTGCCAAGTAAGGTCAGTCCAGCCCCGAAATACCAGGCAATTCTCCTCTGAACAAGGAACATGACAACCCCAGACGATCGTTTCGGCCTCCTATGGGCCTCGTCAGTGAGGTGCAGCCACATTCCTCTAAGCACACTAGGCAAGGAGTCCACGTCTGGTTTCCCCCATCACCCATAGGGAGACTTCCCCAGGGTCATAATAATTTGCATACAAAGAGAGAAGCGCTCTACCAGGAACGAACAACAGCTCAGTGGCTTGTTCTATGGCGATTTACCACCTGGAAGCAGCCTCTTTTAGACCAGTGTGCTTTTCACAGAAGAAAACTTTCCTGAAGTATATCAGTCTGATCCTGCCAAGTAAGGTCAGTCCAGCCCCGAAATACCAGGCAATTCTCCTCTGAACAAGGAACATGACAACCCCAGACGATCGTTTCGGCCTCCTATGGGCCTCGTCAGTGAGGTGCAGCCACATTCCTCTAAGCACACTAGGCAAGGAGTCCACGTCTGGTTTCCCCCATCACCCATAGGGAGACTTCCCCAGGGTCATAATAATTTGCATACAAAGAGAGAAGCGCTCTACCAGGAATGCCTGAGGATAATGAGTCTTGAAAAATTAAGAGTAAAGGTTTGTCTATAACAGTGCTAAGTTCACTTAACACCCTTGGGTGTATTCCATCTGGGCCTGGAGTTTTATTTACCTTAATATTTTTTAGTTTTTTCCTGATATCCTCTAAACAAAACCCAGTTAGTGGTATGGACTGGCATGTTCTATTCTGTTCCAAAGTATCATTCAATGGTTCCTCTCTTGTGTATACTGAAGAAAAAAACTGGTTTAGTACCTCAGCCTTCTCCCTGTCATTATTTATCATGCTACCCTCCACACATTTTAATGTACCTATATTATCCTTCTTAGATTTTTTGCTATTTATGTACTTAAAGAACCTTTTAGGGTTAGACTTAGAATCCTTGGCAATTAATTTTTCATTTTCAATTTTGGCTAATTTGATTGCTTTTTTGCATGCTTTGTTACATTCCTTATAAATATTGTATGCTGAGTCTGTACTATTTTCTTTTAATAATTTAAATGCCCTACGTTTTTTCCTAATTTCTTTTAACACATTTTTATTTAGCCATAACGGCTTAGTTTTTTTATTTTTATTTTCCTGTATCCTGGGACAGGTGATCCAGAGACAACCACCATAGAAAAAGGTCCTTCGTCTCCTCTTCAGAGTTAATTGAGGAGATAAGTATGCATAGTCTGCGTTCCATTGTCTGAGAATGCTCAACCGCATAGGTCTGAGGTGGTACGAACAAACATAAATTTAAGTGTCACAAGGCGCTGCTCATTCCCGGACCAGAGCATGTTCCCCATGCTGTCAATGAGTCAACAGCAGGCTATACGTTCACCAAGATCTTAGTCATAGAACACACAGCCCTAAAACAAGGCTCTAACCTAAGGTACTAAGAGCTGGAACAGATCCACCTACGCTCCCAGCTTGATAATTGGAAGGGAAGAAAGTGAAATAAAAGAATTAGCCAATATGCCGCCACACCAGTGACGGTAGCAAAGTACACAGATGGTTGTCATTGTAAATCCTGGTGTGTGACCCATAACTAAAATTTAGCCCAATAGGACTATCCTCTAAGGGTATCGAAGTTCACGTAGTGATCAAAACTACTCCTTCACCCCTAAGTAATGCCTCAGGCTATGGGAAACAGACTTGTAAATAGAGAACGCCCAAGGCACCAATTCCATCTGAAACTGAAATTCTCAGCAACATGGAAAAACCGTTAGAATAGCAATTCTTCCAGCAATGCTAAACACTATGTAAAAAACATAGAATGCATCATAACCCCGAGTGGAGTGTGAAGGACACGCAGGACACTGCCTGCAGGCCATAAAATTTCGATTGGAATACTATAGGAGAAATTTTTGGCCATTTGTTAACAGACTCCCCAAACAGAAATCGCCGAAGAGGGAATATGCTCAAAAGGCAAAAATAAATTTGAACATAGGAAATAATTTTCCTTTAAATCGGAAAATTAACTCTATGCTTGAGTGTGGTTGTTCCATCCTCAGTTATAAAGGATGAAATAACAAACAAAACAGCTGAAATTCATGTAATGCACACAGAACAGGACGTTACTGTCTCTTTAATTCTTAAAGAAACACATTCTTGTGAGAGTTTGTACCATCCTACATCACAAAGGATGACTGAACAAACAAAACAAACGCAATTCTTTTAATGAAATCTACACAGACAATTTTTTACTGTCCCTTTAAATTTTAAAAGAACGTTTTATTTCTGTCGTGCAGAAACAATCCAATAACATAAATACTGCTGCAACTAGACAGTGCTATGTATATCAAAAACAAAGTCTTTGCAAAGGAACCGCAGAGCACTGCCTGTGGTTCACAAATTAGTTTGGGCACTAAATGTAGAATATTGTGGTATGGATTGACTTGTGTCACCAGACTCCTAACAGCCACCGCTTTAGAAGGAGTATTTACCACAAAATTTTGAACACAGGAAAATATGTTACTGTCTCTTTAAATTGTAAAAAAGAATAACATTATTCCTTATTAGCTGCAGAAAATAGTAAAAACTAGCAGCTGTAGTCAGGTTTGAACTCACAACCTGTGGGATGGGGGGCAGTGTACTTTACTGTCACTTTAAATTTTTTAAGCAACTTCTTATTTCTGAGTGCAGAAACAATCCAAATAGTATATTAATCTTGCAGTTAACAGACATTGCTATGTACAATAAAGAAGCAATGACTTGTGCAACAAATCCCTTTGTAAGGAACCGCAGAGCACTTTTGTGTGCTGCTGTACATGAGTAGGCTACTTTTAGAAGGAGTATTTGGTTGCCTAGGAAAAACAAGAGGCATACAAATGTAACCCTCAGACATCCATCTATGCAAAGTTGTGAGTCAGCTGAAACTCTTTCATTGAAGCGCAAACACTGACATCAATACCCATGTCATTCCGATAACCGGAAACATAAGAAACAAGTGTGCTGACCCCCTGATCCTTCCGATAACCGGAAGTTTAGGAAAAAAAGCGCAACTAAACTGGCGCAGAGCAAGCTTCGCCCCTTGTGGGCGCGTGAAAGTTTTACCTCCCGGTCGCCATCTTTGCTAAGATACCGGAGAAAATAAAAAATGGGCAATCTACCTCTCTTCAAAGGTAGTTTAAATTTCGACCTGGGGCTTAACATGCCAAAGTAGGAAAACAGCACAGTTACACGTATTTGCATCTGAAACACGGTACCCAGACAAGCTCCGCCCTCCGTGGCCGTCTTAACAGTTAACTCCCGGTCTTTCAGCCATTGATATGGGAGAAACAACTAACTGAATCACCATACTGCATGGTCCGTTAAGAGACAGATAAACACCCTCACACTGAGTCTCTGCCTACAGTACATCGATCACTTGACTCAGAAAAACTTTAAAAAGGGAATCCCCCTTACACTGAGCTCGAGCATAAAAGCTCATATGAAATCTCCCAGTTGGTTACCGATTAGAGAGGACCGCCAGAAGGAGAGTTATAATTAGCCCCAGTGCCTTTCATACTGACCAAGTAACCCCTAGTACGCTAGGCGACATTTCTGTAACCCCTACAAGGAGCCCATTATTACATGAGGTCTGAGTATAGAAAATAAAGTGCTCCAACATATTCTGAGCTGTCTTTCCCCCAGAAATAATAAAGTTAGCACTTACCTTGAACGCTGTGCGACAGCATGGCCATCCAGCAGGTTTTCAGAGGTCCTCTCCCTCCCATAGCCCTGTGGACAAAGATCAGTCTGAATTAAAAGTGCTTAGGCTATCTGAATTAGGGCAGCAAATATGTATAGGAGGCGCAGTGAGAATTATGTCCCACCAGTTCCTATTGCTTTAAAGCCACCAAATGCCCTACTGTAGAGACTGATCTGGTTTAGGCTACATCCCAGAACAAAGTAGCACTCACTGGCACTACTTTAAAAATAATAAACACTTGATTGAAGAATCTTTACTAACACCTCACTTTGCCATCTCCTATCTTACTAACACAGGCAAAGAGAATGACTGGGTTGGGAGGGAAGGGAGGAGTTATTTATACAGCTCTACTGTGGAGCTCTTTGCCTCCTCCTGCTGACCAGGAGGCGATATCCCACAAGGATGAAATCCGTGGACTCATTGTATCTTGAAAAAGAAAGAAAGATATTTTACCTCAAAAGTTCCTCAGTAGCCACATCACTTTGTAAAGGACTTCTAAGCAGCAAATCAGTATGTCTGTCCCGGGACAGAGGAAGGAGCAAGCTTTCGTGCACTCATCTTATTTACCTATTAAGTTTAAGGAAGTTTACTATGAAATCTCATGAGATCACAGTAAAAGTGTTCATGACCTCAGCACTGTTGATGCTGATTGGCTGCTGATCATTTCTTCATTTTTTTTTACCTGCAGCTGGGCAGCAGCCGAGTATAACATTTTACACAGAACTTACTCTGCTGAGCTGAGGAGATTATGAGGTAAAATGTCTTCCTTTTTTACATCGAGATGTTCAGGTGATATTTTCCTGTCAGCTTTTTACAGTTATACTGCATCAGTTTCACGTGATTTAGCATATGAGTATTATGTCCCTTTAAGGATGATATCTAAATCAATCATCTATATAATATTATTGCAGAACTGCGCTTATGTATCCAAATGGCACACTAATAATATACAACAGATTTTGTACACGTTAGAAGAACGTATCTCAAATGCTTTTGTTGTTTCTTTATGTTTTTTACACTTGTCCATGATCTGCCACAAGTTTTATAGGTTTTAATAACAAGGAAATAACAGTGCAAACTGGTCATTATCTGGTCAAGGACAAGCTACAGAATGTTGTTTTCTTGTGTAACATCCTCTCAATATCTACAGTTATTTGTAAATATGAACTAATAGAGTATCTTTTCACATAACCTTCTTGCACGGTTAATATAATTAATTATACAGCTATCGGTGTAAACCTAGATTGTTATTTTTATTTTTTAATGACAACAGGAACCTCAGTCTACAGAAAAAGTCTAGATAGATAATGCATTCTCTATGTCAGAACACAAAGTGCAGCAATAAAATCTTTTTGCTCAGTTTTTTTTTTGTTTTACACCCATCCTTTTACAGATAACACATGAAATGTTCCCTACCTTGATTGTAACTTTGATTGAAGTCATTACTAAGTGAGTACATTTTTCTGCCCAGTTATTTAACACATGACCTCCAAGGAGCACAATGACTTGATTTAAAGTGGTCTTCTCAGTATTTTCCAAACAAGAGGAACTCACAACCAGTGGCTCATATTCTACCCTGCAAGGTGAGAAAAGATGCACAGATTGTGAGAAATCACTGCATTTCTTTATATCAAACATACATTCATAAGCATGACCATAGGTGACACTGCACTGCAGCCCCCCCCATAACAGATACTGAAAAAAAAATCTCTACATGAAAAGTAAAAGAGACACAATTCTAGCTGTTTGATAAATCTCAAATGATACACATAAGGAACTAGTCAGAACACGGAGGAGCCAACTGGATATCTTTAGTACCCAGACAGGTGCTCACCAGCCGTATCCTAACCTACAATGGCACTGAAGCACAATTTTAACTATGCATTTAACCCCTATGCAGAGAATTTGTTGAACAATAAATATAAAACCGTATTTTGTTAGAGCATTTAATTTTTATACTATAATACCCCTTAACTGAAGTCACTCAGTAATTAGCATCATACATTTCTTAAATAAATAGTAGTACTACTTATAAAGTACTTTTGAATGGGACTCAAAAGCATGTCACTGCACAGCTAGAGACATAAAGGGATAGAACAGTCAAAATTGAAATGTGCACAAGTCCATTCCAGTCTTGAACAGAAGCATGTTTACAGCATATCAGTAAAAATGTTTCTACTAAAAACGAGTTTGCTGTTTCAGGGGCATATGTACATATGCTGTGCATGCCATGTGCACATGCATTTAAATACTGTGCCTGCTGAGAGAGCCTGCAGCAGCATCATACAATCATCCCCATGTTTGAATGCCCATGGCATGCACAGCACTTGTACATATGCCACTGAAATAGTGACTACTTTTACTAGAAGCCTTTGCTCAAATACAATTATGTTGCGAGAACGTTTATATTCAAAAGTGAAATGCACATTTAAGTTTTAACTATTACATCCTTTTAACCAATTATCACCTGAGAAATAAGTTATTACTGTCAACCTCATGCTACTAATCAGGTTCAGATGGAAGAAAGGTTGAGTTGGTCTTGAAAGAATCAGAACCTGTGACCAGGGTTGCCATCAGGGGGTGAATCCTGTCAGGGGCACAGTGGGTCAGGGGGGCCCCCATGAGACCAGCACAACTATTATTTTAAAAAAATATATATTTTTTTTTTACATTTTGGCAGCCACCAGAAGGCGCTACAGCAGAGTGCTATAGAGGATGGGGGAATATCATTACAAGGAGTAAAGCATTAGCATTTGAGAGGATTTCTGAGGGTGCACTAAACCACTATGCACAGTGTGAGACAGACTTGGCACTTGGCCAGGGGTCCATAAAACACATTTTTTTTAGCAATATGCAGCAGTGTATTTATGATTATTTGACAATACACAAATGGTAGGTGCCCTTTTGGCAGATATGATTTATTTAATTTATTTATATTTATTTTTATATATATATATATATATATATATATATATATATATATATATATATATATATATATATATATACGCAACAGTCAGTGGTATAGCACTCTCAAACAAGGTCCGGGGTGCACAGCAAAAGTAACAAATAATCTCAGAAAGAAGCAGGCACTCTCCGTTTTAAACTTCAATTATTTACTTAGTGACGTTTCGGGGTTTCACCCCCGTCCTCAAACATTCCAGTTTACTGCCCCTTTATGCGAGGACTTTCCAGTTGCCAGGAGGCATTTTATCTAAGATTTTTACATCTGCATAAAATGTTGTACTCTCAGGCTAAGATTGCTCAGTGTTTGAAATGAGACAGGTTAACTTACCACTGTTCAGTTTACACTACAGCTGACTTAATTTTGAAATACATACAAACAAGCGTAAATCATGCATTTAACCAGATCTAATGGTATGAGACTGAGTACCACAGCTTATGGTTCCACCAAGACCATATAGAGTACAGCATTTTCAAAATCCATAAATACAGCTGACAGATTTGAAGTGGTGCTCTTGGTTGGGGAATGGGAGGAAAGCCCCCAAACATATGTCAACCTTTCAAAAGTACTTTTCTTCATCTACCCCTTCTGACAGATCTATAATGTTACAATTTTGAATTCACATAAGTATTTTTGTTTGCTCATTTACAAATATGATTCTTTAAAAAGTGATCTCTTAATTTCTGCTATTTTTTTATCATGCATGTCACACTGTTGATTTAGGGGGTGGCGATGTGCAGAAATGTTACCTCCTGTGAGTGTTTCTGTGGGTGTTTGTGTTAATGTCTTTGTGCTTTTGTTGGTGTCTCTATGAGTGTGTATGTATTTCTTTTCTGTGGGTCTCTTTGTGAGGGTTTATGTGTCTGTCTTTGTGCATTTTCTGTGGATGTCTCTGTGAGGGTGTCTGTGTGTATGTATGTCTTTGTGTGTTTTCTGTGAGTGTCTGTAAGTGTTTATGTCTTTGTGTGTTTCCTGAGGCTGCCTCTGTGGGTGTTTCCTTGGGTGTATGTGCAAGTTTGTGTTTGAGTTTGTGTTTGTCCATTGTCTGTTCCTTTTAAGGACATTTTGACCTTACTACTGAGTTCTGTGTTTGTGTGTTACTACCTTCACAACATTTGACTACACTTAAGAATAAAGTGCATATACATTTTAGTCATTTGGTCGAAAATTGCACATGTCAAAGGGGGGGGGGGAGCTGATCATTGGTTAAGTAAGGGCCCCCAAAATTTCTAGTGGCGGCCTGCCTGTGACCATTATGTTTAAGTACTGCAGATGGGCAATTACCCAAAGGATTTGTGTCAAAGCTCACATTACAAACATGCTTTAGATAATAAATTACCTAAAACCATAACCAGCACTAAAACCATAACTAGCACATGCATGAAATAAAGGCCCTTTTGCTCATGCTATCAACATTGTAAAGTAGAGAGTCAATTGTGGATTTTCTTTTAAAACTATAAAGTTGTCAAAAAAATAGAAAATTAAATTGGAGGGAGTCACTTACCTGTACTTGCTATTGAATACACCAAAGGTAACCTTGTCCCCAGATTTAAGAGCCCTGGGAACAGCATTTGCAATCCTTTCTTCATTGACAAAAGTGCCATACTTTGAGGCATCTTTAATTGTTAAAGTGGGAATTAAGTTTGGTTGACCCTGGAAAATAAATAAATAAATAGCTCAGTTTATGTAACGTTGCCTTGAGTAATTTTGAGGAGAAGAGATATGGGAGAAAAACTGATAAATATAAAGATCATGTCAGGCGCAAACTCACAAAGCATATAAAATATAAATCCCATGTTAAATATCCATAGTACACAGAAGTACATTATAATGGTTTACTTTTGAGAAACTACTGCACAATCTACATGAAAAGGTATTTTGTAAATTATTAAAAGGGACATCAAACCCAAAAATTATTTTTCTTTCATGAATCAGATACAGCATACAATGTTAAACATTTAAATTTACTTCTAATATTACATTTGTTTCATTCTCTTGGTATCCTTTGTTAAAGAAGCATTGTACTACTGGGAGCTAGCTGACCACAAATGAGCCAATGACAAAAAGTATATATGTGCAGCCACTAATAGTCAGCTAGATCCCAGTACTGCACGCTCTGTTGTATAAAACTGCATGCTCTGTGTGTCATAAAGTTTAATTTTGATATTACAGTCCATTTAAACACTTTTTTTGTCTGTGCAGCATACATAGCTTTACAATCAACATTCTTCAGCAGTCAGATCATTTTCCCTGTTACAGCCTGTGGTGTACCAGCTCCCATCCTACTTACGGAATACTAAACATCTATTTTCTAATCTAGACAGCTTATTATGGAATGCTAACTGCGCGTGGCTCACTATTGATGTAGTGGGGCTGTATTTGGCCATTCCCCATCAGTTGGGGGTCATTGGAGTGGATAACTTTTTTGCTAAACATAGTAACTATGATCTTTGTCTTAGAAATTTTATTTGTAGGGCCCTTGACTTTCTCTTAAAACAACTATTTCCAATTTGATTGGGAGTTCTTTCTCCAGAGGTGTGGGACCGCTATGGGCGCAAAATTTGCGCCAGCTTACGCCAACATTTACATGGGTTGGTGGGAGCAGTCCCACGTCTTTGGAGAGTCTAACCTGTTCAAGAAGTATATACAATTGTACAAACAATATATTGATGACCTCCTCTTCATTTGGACGGGAACTGAAGAGGAGGCATCTCAATTTGTGCATTATCTAAGTTCTAATCAAGTAGGTTTACAATTTACCTACCAATATGAGAAGTCAAGGGTCCCTTACCTTGATATCACTCTAATTGGTGATTCTGACACTACAAAGGTCAGTAGTATGCTTTATAGAAAACCAATAACATCTAATACAGTTTTACACACTAACAGTTGCCACCCCAGGCATACAGGCTTTGGGGTGGCTAAAGGACAATTCATGCGCATAAAGTTTAATTGTACTAATATGTCTGATTGTCAGCTGGAGAGTGAGAAACTGAAACAAAGAGGTTACAAATTAAAAATGCTTAATAGAGCACTGCTAGAAGTCTCACGTATGGATAGGGCTACACTCATAGGTAATCGGGGCCCTCGCCGTAGCTTAAAATTTGATGCATGCAAACCATTTAGTCCTCAATTCAAAGATATTTGTGGTATTATAACCAAACATCTGCCAATAGTTACTGCTGAGGACGGCCTCAATGATTATGTTTCTGGTGGGTGCACCATTGGAAACATAGTGGCTCCTAGCATGCTCAAAAAACAAAAGACAGGGGCTAGTAGTTGGCTAACAATTATAGGTCATTTCAAATGTAATTATGGAAAGTGTATTGCTTGTACATACACTAAGGTTGGGCCACAATTTCAGTCCAGATGCACACAAAGGGTTTTTCAGCTTGACAATTGCACCAATTGTCGGACAACATTTGTGGTTTATTTAATAGTGTGTGTACACAATGTGAACTTCAGTATACTGGTTGCTCCACCAGGGAGGTGAGATCTCGTATCAGGGAACATTTAAATGATATCACTAATGGTAGAGAAGTTTTGGACCTAGCCAGGCACTTTATCTATTGCCATAATCAGGATGTCTCTACATTCAGTTGGCAGGTTATAGAAACAGGACATCCTAAATTAAGAGGTGGAGACAGAGTCAATAGACTACATTATAGAGAGGCCTTCTGGATATTCCAGTTACAAACCAGGAGACCAAAGGGTCTTAATATTGATGGTGATATTATAAACTTTTGGCAAAGAAAATAAATTTGAGATATATCTTATCATTGTCTGCAGAAGCCATGTATCAATACCCAGTACTGCAGAAATCAAATAATAACTACTAGCGTTAGGACGATTGGATAACACCCCTGAATATAATTTTTAGTCCCTCATTAAGTGTTGACTAAATATGCCAGTACCGGACCCTATATATACAGTGAACTAACCCCAATTTATATTATGTATAAGGACTAGTCGATAAACCTGCCCAGAGGGCAGTCTAATTATTTTTGAAACTACAGATGTAGAAACAACGTATTTTGCAACTCTTCTTTTATATAAAAATTTAAGCTACAGGTGTGGCAATACTATAATTTTAATGGACTACTATCTTAAATATATCAAAAATATTTTCTATATGATAAACTACAGATATAGCCACACTCTAATTAGACAAACTACTTTCCTAAATAAATACAAAGTTTCTTCTATTTAAATTATATCTACTTTAAGTATATTTCTTTATATACATAACCCCTAAACCGCAAAACCCCTAGATTGCAATAAACCTACAGTATTTACCCTATTAACCCCTAAACCCCTACATCGCAATAAACCTATTTACCGTATTAACCCCTAAACCCCTACATCGCAATAAACCTATTTACCGTATTAACCCCTAAACCGCAATAAACCTATTTAACTTATTAACCCTTTAAACCTCCAAACCCCACAACGCAAATAACTATTTAAATAACACCCCCTAACCTAACAACCCCATTAAAAAAAACATATTACCTAAACTAATACATTCTAAAGTTAAAAAAAAAATAAAAAAATAAGTTTACAAAAAATAAAAAAAGCTAACATCACAGAAAATAAAAAATTTAAAAATTACCAAATGTATCAAAATGAAACCCAATCCCTATGAAAATAAAAAGACCCCCCAAAATACCCCCCCCCACTCTAAGAATAAACTACCAGTAGCCCTTAAAAGGGCTTTTTGCAGGGTGTTGCCCCAAGATAATCAGCTCTTTTTCAAGAAAATACACAAAGCCCCCCCTAACAGTAGCTTTCATCCTATTGGCTGATTTGAATTGGAAGAATCAAATCAGCCAATAGGAATTCAAGGGACGCCATCTTTAATCGCGTACCTTGAATTCACTTTTCAGTGTACGGCGGAGATCGTACGAAGAGGATCCTCCAAGCTCCATGGCTCCGCGGTCGCCGGTCTTCAGTTCCAGAAAAGTAGTAAATGAGTACAGCACCTGTTGGTTCCTTAAAGCAGGTTTTAGTTCTGTGTGATGCCCGTGGAGAAAGGGTTACTGCCACCCTTACAGCAACATAGACAAATGGAATCCACAGCACCAATTAGGTAAAAGAAAATACCTTTATTTTCACATTACATGCGACGTTTCGGCCTTCACAGCCTTAATCATGCAATGCATGATTAAGGCTGTGAAGGCCGAAACGTCGCATGTAATGTGAAAATAAAGGTATTTTCTTTTACCTAATTGGTGCTGTGGTCTTCAGTTCCAGAGTCACTGGTCTTCAGCTCCGCGGTCTTCAGCTCAGCTCCGCGCAGGATGTTCCTGGAAGAAGAGGTTGCTCTTGGAAGAAGATTTCACCGCCTAGGTTAGGGGTTGTTAGGTTAGTGTACTGTACTTAGGTATTTAAATAGTTATTTGCGTTGTTGGTTTTGGCGGTTTAAAGGGTTAATAAGTTAAATAGGTTTATTGCGATGTAGGGGTTTTGCGGTTTAGGGGTTAATAGGTTTATTGCAATGTGGGGGTTTTGCGGTTTAGGAGTTAATACTTCGTGTAGAATTTTTTTTTGTTATATTTCGTGCGGGCTGTGTTTTTTTTTTTTTAAATACTTGATGCGGGCGGTTAGTTTTTTTTAAAAAATACTTTAATGTGGGCGATTAGGTGTTGCTTTTGCAATGCTCCGTTTGCCTTCGCTGCGTCCCGGTGGATTCCGAAAATGGCAGGGTGGTGAAAGAATCGGTGGATTCTTTCACCACCCTGCCATTTTCGGAATTCACCTGGATGCATTATTTTTAAGGTTTACTGACCCTTTAATATAACTGTGTTGGTTATGCAACACTGGGGAATGGGTAATAAAGGGATTATCTATCTTTTTAAACAATACAAATTCTGGAGTAGACTGTCACTTTAAGAGAAAAAATATTCTACAGCATACTTTAAATCAGCTGCAAAGCCTCTCTTTGTGAATAGGGCCATAAGTCTTTGGTAAAAGTTTAAGGTTAGATTACTTTAAGGACTAAAGACTGTGACACACTGCAAGCGGAGCGACGCGCAGCGTGTCGATGCGGCTGTGCGCGCTCAGTGTGTCCTGCCTTTTCATCTCTAAACACGTCAGGTCGCTTAGATGAGCGCTCAGACATTAAATATTTGAACTTCAGAAGCTGTGCGAAGCAGCTGCTTCGCCTTGCGCCGCATTGCTTGCAGTGTGTCACAGCCTTAAGACATCTGACAGATCTGAATTATTTGCAGCAACTTTTTTTAAGCAATGTAGGTTTTGAAGAGGGTAATATTGTCTCAATGGAGACTGGATGCCTAGTCAACCATGTCATGGGAAATTAACTTTAACTGTTGAGCTGATTGCAGTTTTTAGATGCTGCTCACATTTAGGCCCTACTGTAGGTCATTTTCAGCGAAACACCCACACACATTGTATATCTTTTTTCTTTCCCCAGGAGACCCTACAGATTCAAACTATTCCCTTATTTTATGTATATACCATGACACATAAGTAATCTAACAAAAAGTCTAAAAAAATATTTGATTAAAACTTTAAACTTTGAACAATAGTGTGATTGTGTTTTTTTTTTTGGCTAAACTCTATAGCAAAGAATAATGGGTTATCCTCCTAAAAGGGTCTTTCTGTATAGTTATGTAACTTTGATCTGCATATATGGGTTCCCATGATCCTCTATTTAAGTAAATGGACTTTTATTCATGCCAGGTAATGACTATTAACACAGTGATCACCTGACTATTAAAACTTATATAGGGACTTTATTTTAAAGAGAGGCTTCTAGGCAATTTTGATTATTACAATTGCATGCAATTGCCTATCAAATGGTGGATCTTGGAGGTTTCTAGGACTTAAAGGGACAGTCTACACTTTATTGTTTTTTTATTGTTTAAAAAGATAGTTAATACCTTCATTACCCATAACTGACACAGTTATAATAATACACTTTTTACCTCTGTGATTACCTTGTATCTAAGCCTCTGCAGACTGCCCCCTTATTTCAGTTCTTTTGACAGGCTTGCATTTTAGCCAATCAGTGCCGACTCCTAGATAATTCCATGGGTGTGAGCACAATGTTAACTATATGGCACACATGAAGTAGCGTCCTCTAGTTGTGAAAAACTGGAAAAATGCATTCAGATAAGAGGCGGCCTTCAAGGACTTAGAAATTAGCATATGCGCCTACCTAGGTTTAACTTTCAACTAAGAATACCAAAAGAACAAAGCAGAATTGATTGATTAAGTAAATTGGAAGGTTGATTACAATTACATGCCCTATCTGAATCATGAAAGTTTAATTTTGACTAGACTGTTCCTTTAAGGGAGCTGTGATCAGTTTGAATACATACCTCCATCCAGATCCCTTAAAGGGACAGTCAACATCAGAATTTGTGTTGTTTAAAACGATAGATGATCTTTTAACCAAATAATTATGGCCCTATTCACAAAGAGAGGCTTTGCAGCTGATTTTAAAGGGACAGTATGCTGTAAAATATTTTCTCTCTTAAAGTGACAGTCTACTCCAGAATTGTTATTGTTTAAAATGATAGATAATCCCATTATTACCTATTCCCCAGTTTTGCATAACCAACACAGTTATAATAATACACGGTTTTCCTCTGTAATTACCTTGTATCTATGCCTCTGCAAACTGCTCCCTTATTTCAGTTCTTTTGACAGACTTGCCAATCAGTGCTGACTCCTAGGAAACTTCACGTGCGTGAGCTCAATGTTATCTATATGACACACATGAACTAACACCCTCTAGTGGTGTAAAACTGTCAAAATGCATTCAGATAAGAGGCGGCCTTCAAGGTATTAGCATATGAGCCTACCAAGGTTTAGCTTTCAACTAAGAATACCAAAAGAACAAAGCAAAATTGGTGATAAAAGTATATAGGAAAGTTGTTTAAAATTATGTGTTCTATTTAAATAATGAAAGGTTTTTTGGACTTGACTGTCCCTTTAAGCCCTGTGGTCCTGCTCAGCACTTCTAGCTTTCCAGATTTGGTGATGTTACTGGCACCCCAGATTTCCCTGGCAACGCCGGACCACTAGACCACCAGGGATGTGGGGTATGAGCAGGGGGCCACAATGAGCCCCAAAAGCCCTGCCTCACAGATGACGCCATGTGGTCATCATCTGCATTAAATACATTGAGCTATCCCAGTACGGCTAGCACTGAAATTGGCTAAGAGGTGGAAACGTCACCTCACAGAAAAAAAAAAAAAGAAGTTTTGCCTTGGGCGGCCGGAGCTGCTTAGTTTATCAAGGAGGCCGCAACAAATAAAAGGTACTTTTAACATACCTTTTTTAGAACTCACGACTGAAGGTCCCATTTATTTTTAGTGCTGGGAAATCCTAGTGATTTTGAAACGCTAGGATTTACCATCACTTTAGTTCAAATAATTTTTATTGTCATGGATCACATCAAATACAACATAATAAAACAGTGTGCTGGGTTACAATGTCCTAGTATTCTTAAATCAATTAAAGTTTTTAGCACACTGTTTATATCATTTTCATCAATTTTCCTCCCCCCTTCCCCTCTGCCTTCCCTAACTCCCTCTCCACCCCCTCCCCCCTCTTATACCATTTCCCTAAACCTAAACTTCATAACTGTATACAAAGAAAAACCTTTAACTTTAAACTTTTCCCGTTGAGCAGTGACAAGGTTTTAGATTCCTTTAGAACGCTATATCTATATTTAAGAAAGTTCCTATTCTCTCCAATTTAATTGCCCTAAAAAAAGCCTTATTGGTTACTTAGTGTTGATCTGTATGTACCTACATATTTCTATTTATTTAAAATCCAGTGTATCCACATGTTTTGGAATCTCTCAGATGTCCCTTGTATCCATGCAGCTGATTCTAGCATATAATAAACATCTTCAATTTTGGTCATTACCTCACCCCATTCTGGAGCCCCCACTTTCCATTTTCTAGCTATACATATTCTGGTAGCTGTACATAGAATATTAACCCATCTATTAGTAATTGAGTTAAGTGACTCCTGGGGAATATGTAGTAAGTTTAGGTATAGCTTTTCAGCACAACAGGCTTAGGTGCTGCACGTCACCCAGGGACCACTGCCTAAGTCCCCAGTACATAAAACAAAGGAAAAGCAGGCAGGTGACAGCAGATGCAATATTCTTTTATTAAGGAGGTAAAAAAGGCAACGTTTCGGGATTAGTCTCCCTTATTCATGCCATACCTGATACAAACTAACAAGTGACTTATATACATCTGTACCACTAGGTGGCGCTCAAGTGTATTTAACTCTTTCTTATCAAACACTTAACTTACTCATAAGTTTACATTTATACATTTCTTATTCTGTATACATTGCAGTGTATCCATGATTAGTAAAATCACAAATTTCTTATCAAACTTTCACAACAGTTATAATTTACATCTTATCAATAATAATCATAGAAATACTGTGAGGTCCCAGTCTCTATTTAAACCTTTAGGCTCCAGACTCCCTAATTCATATATCCAATATGCTTCTTTTTGCTTTAATAGAATTTCTCTATCCCCCCCTCTACGTGGAATATCAACTTTGTCAATTATTTGAAATTTCAATTGACTTATAGAGTGGTTTGCTTTTATAAAATGGGCAGCTAGAGGAGCTTTCACATTGCCAGTTCTAATATTGCTCTTATGTTCAATTATTCTTTCCTTAGCGGATCTGGTGGACTCCCCTATATAAACCCCCCCACATGGACATTTAATCATATATATTATGAAAGTGGTCAAGCATGTAAAATAACCTTTTATGTTATACTTTTTGCCAGTGTGAGGGTGATAAAAAACTGACCCTTTACTCATGTTGCTGCAACAGGAACACCCTAGACAGGGATAACAACCTGTATTTTTTGTAGTAATATACCTAGGTTTATTTTTGTTTTTAGTGCTAGGACCAATGTCAGCTTTGACCAATTTATTTTGGATATTACTACTTCTTTTAAAAGCAGACATAGGAGGGCTCTGAAATTCTATAATAGATGGGTTACAGTCAGATAAAATATTCCAGTGTTTCCTAATGATGCGCTGTATTTCATTACTCTGTGCATTATATTCTGTTACAAGGATAAGTCTATCTTTCTGATTGTTTTCCTTCTTTGCTCTATCCTTAGGGTGCAATAAATCTATTCTTGGAATCAATTTTACAGTCTCAATTTCTTTCGTTATTTGACTATTGGGATAACCCCTTTCCAGAAATCTCTCACCCATCTCAGTCAATCTCTTATTTAATATTTTCTCATCTGAGACAATTTTGCGCACTCGCAACATTTGACTGTGGGGTAGGGACTTAAGGAGAGAAGGCGGATGAGCACTTTCAAAGCGCAAAAGACTATTTCGGTCAGTTTTTTTCTTAAATAAATCAGTTTTAAACTGATTGCCAAATTTCATTACTCTCACGTCCAGGAAATCAACCACCTCCTCACTCCAAGTCAATTTCAATTTTATATATCTTGTTGATGAATTTAAATCATTCACAAACCTTTCAAGGGTTCCAACGTCGCCCCACCAGATGCCGAAAATATCGTCAATATACCGCCACCAGGTGGCGCCATACTGAACAAATAATTCGTTACAAAAAACAAATTTTTCCTCAAAGAGGTTCATAAAAATATTTGCATAATTTGGGGCGACGTTGGAACCCATGGCGGTACCTTGGAGTTGGAGGAAATAGTCATCCTGAAAGAGAAAGTAATTCCCACATAGTATAATTGTCAGAAGCTGGATAAAAAAATCTATTTGTGCAGAGGTGTATTGAATGTCATTTCTTAATGTATTTTCTACAGCGTCAATGCCACTTGAATGTTTTATATTAGTGTAGAGACTCTCTACATCTAAACTAAACATAATAAATTTACTACTAGGGAGATCTAAGGAGTCCAATTTGCATAAAAAATCATTAGTATCTTTAATGAAGGAACTGGAGCGTTCAACATAGGGCCGTAAGATCTTATCCAAAAATATTGAAATATTTGTAAAGACTGAATTGGTACTTGCAACAATAGGACGCCCTGGAGGGTTTTTAATGTCCTTATGTATTTTGGGTAGAACATACATTACAGGTGTATATGGATTATCTACCTGCAGAAAAGAAACAACATCTTTACCTATTATCTTCCTAGTAGTAAATTTATTATGTTTAGTTTAGATGTATAAAGATTTTTTTATCCAGCTTCTGACAATTATACTATGTGGGAATTACTTTCTCTTTCAGGATGACTATTTCCTCCAACTCCAAGGTACCGCCATGGGTTCCAACGTCGCCCCAAATTATGCAAATATTTTTATGAACCTCTTTGAGGAAAAATTTGTTTTTTGTAACGAATTATTTGTTCAGTATGGCGCCACCTGGTGGCGGTATATTGACGATATTTTCGGCATCTGGTGGGGCGACGTTGGAACCCTTGAAAGGTTTGTGAATGATTTAAATTCATCAACAAGATATATAAAATTGAAATTGACTTGGAGTGAGGAGGTGGTTGATTTCCTGGACGTGAGAGTAATGAAATTTGGCAATCAGTTTAAAACTGATTTATTTAAGAAAAAAACTGACCGAAATAGTCTTTTGCGCTTTGAAAGTGCTCATCCGCCTTCTCTCCTTAAGTCCCTACCCCACAGTCAAATGTTGCGAGTGCGCAAAATTGTCTCAGATGAGAAAATATTAAATAAGAGATTGACTGAGATGGGTGAGAGATTTCTGGAAAGGGGTTATCCCAATAGTCTAATAACGAAAGAAATTGAGACTGTAAAATTGATTCCAAGAATAGATTTATTGCACCCTAAGGATAGAGCAAAGAAGGAAAACAATCAGAAAGATAGACTTATCCTTGTAACAGAATATAATGCACAGAGTAATGAAATACAGCGCATCATTAGGAAACACTGGAATATTTTATCTGACTGTAACCCATCTATTATAGAATTTCAGAGCCCTCCTATGTCTGCTTTTAAAAGAAGTAGTAATATCCAAAATAAATTGGTCAAAGCTGACATTGGTCCTAGCACTAAAAACAAAAATAAACCTAGGTATATTACTACAAAAAATACAGGTTGTTATCCCTGTCTAGGGTGTTCCTGTTGCAGCAACATGAGTAAAGGGTCAGTTTTTTATCACCCTCACACTGGCAAAAAGTATAACATAAAAGGTTATTTTACATGCTTGACCACTTTCATAATATATATGATTAAATGTCCATGTGGGGGGGTTTATATAGGGGAGTCCACCAGATCCGCTAAGGAAAGAATAATTGAACATAAGAGCAATATTAGAACTGGCAATGTGAAAGCTCCTCTAGCTTCCCATTTTATAAAAGCAAACCACTCTATAAGTCAATTGAAATTTCAAAGAATTGACAAAGTTGATATTCCACGTAGAGGGGGGGATAGAGAAATTCTATTAAAGCAAAAAGAAGCATATTGGATATATGAATTAGGGAGTCTGGAGCCTAAAGGTTTAAATAGAGACTGGGACCTCACAGTATTTCTATGATTATTATTGATAAGATGTAAATTATAACTGTTGTGAAAGTTTGATAAGAAATTAGTGATTTTACTAATCATGGATACACTGCAATGTATACAGAATAAGAAATGTATAAATGTAAACTTATGAGTAAGTTAAGTGTTTGATAAGAAAGAGTTAAATACACTTGAGCGCCACCTAGTGGTACACATGTATATAAGTCACTTGTTAGTTTGTATCAGGTATGGCATGAATAAGGGAGACTAATCCCGAAACGTTGCCTTTTTTACCTCCTTAATAAAAGAATATTGAATATGTAGTAAGGCCTGTGAGGCTGATAATGTAAAGGAGTCGTCTAGAATCACCTTAAATAGTTGAGTAAGCTTGTCCCATGTAGGTTGTATATTTGGACACTCCCACCACATGTGAAAATAGGTCCCTATCCCTTTACATCCCCGATAACATAATCTACTACCCTGTGTGGTGTAATGTGAGGATTTCAGTGGTGTAAGGTACCATCTATATGAGGTTTTTATTGAGTTTTCGATAAGGTCTGCCCCTATTAAGCTTCTCCTCATTGAGGAGAAAATCTGGCTCCAATCTTCTCTATCATAGGTTATAGCTAAATCTTGTTCCCATTTGTCATAAATTACCAATTTTACTGAACTATTTGCTTCTTGAATGGCTAAGTATAAGCGTGTAATCATTTTTTTATTTCTACCAGGTGTCATTATCATTTGTTCAAGAGCAGTTTTTGGGCAGACTGGGATGCTGCCTAGTCTATATGTATTTATAGCATGGGAAATTTGGAGATATAAAAACCAGTGCAATGTATTTGGGTGTATTTTATCTCTTAATTGTGTAAATGTCAACAACTTCCCATTGTCTAGGAAATCAGCTACCCTATAGAGGCCTTTATTTCCCCACTTATCTATTTGTTTTTGAAATTCTTTTGGGAGTAGTGTACTTAGAGGTATTATAATAGTGTGTGGCGAGAGTAATTCCAATGCATGTGTTAGTGACCTCCACATAAGCTTAGAATCTTCTGTAGTTTTTAGTTTAATTATCCTCTGGTCTTTTGGATCTGTGGGTTTCCATAATATATCTCCCGGAGTGCTTAGTCTTCCAATATCCGCTTCAATGCCTGGCCATGTCATCCCCTGGCAATCTTTACATAAAAGAGCATTTTGTGCCAATCTGGCAGCATGATAATAATCTCTATGATTAGGGACTCCTACACCTCCCAATAGCTTGTGTTGTTTTAAAATATGAGCAGCTATTCTAGCTGTTTTATGTCCTCTTATAAATTCAAGCTCTTTAATTGGGATTTTAATAGGTAAAGCTCTAAAATAGATATAACAGCCTTGGTAGGACATTCATTTTAATGGCTGATAATCTGCCATACCAAGAAAAGTTCCCTTTCTTCCATTTCAATATATCTCTTCTTATAGTTTTGTAAATTGGGATGTAGTTTGCTTTATACAATGTTTCTATGGTGTCTGTGATTTGTATTCCTAGATATTTTAGGGAATGATTAACCCATTTAAAATCAAAGTTCGCTTCCATTAACTTTTGTGTGTGTGTTGGTAATGATAGAGGGAGTGCTTCGCATTTATCCGAATTTATTTTGAAACCCGAAACATTGGAAAAATCTTCTAATAATTGGTATAAATTAGGGAGGGAAAGCATTGGTTTTGTAATTGTAAGCAAGATATTGTCTGCAAATAAAGTTAGTGTTTGTTCCCCTTTATTTAATTTAACCCCATGGATATCCTTAGAGTTACGAATACAAGACGCCAAAGGTTCTATGCACAACGCAAATAAAAGTGGAGATAACGGACATCCCTGACGAGTTCCATTCAATATATTGATAGGTCGAGACTGATATCCCGCTGCCCTAATTGTTGCTACTGGGTTTGTGTATATATTTTTGATTGCCCCCCGAAATTTACTACCGAATCCCATATATTCGAGAACTCCCATCATATATTGCCAATCTACTCTGTCAAACGCCTTCTCCGCATCCAGAGAAAGGAGCAGAGAAGGCGTTTCTGTTCCCTTCAGATATTCTATCAGCGTCACTATGCGTCTTACATTATCAGGGGCCTCCCTATCTTTAATAAACCCTACCTGATCAGGATGGATCAATGAAGGTAAGTATTGTTTAAGCCTGTTTGCTAGGATTTTGGTGAGAATCTTGAGATCTTGGTTAATTAAGGAAATCGGCCTATAATTTTGTACTATTTTGGGGTTTTTCCCTGGCTTAGGGATTACTACTAAGGATTTACCACTGTTTAAAGCATAACTGTGTATATGGCAATCATTTCACATATGTTGGTGCTTTGTACGGCATACATTCTGCAGGTGATATCTAATGTCAGAGCACCTAAAGAATACAAACTTTAAAAACAAAACAGTGTTCTCCACAGATTAATTTTACCAGTCAGGCAGCATTATAAAGTAGCCATGTGGGGTCATTGTAATACTTTCTAATATTACAACAGTCTGCTACCCAAAGCATACAATTACATTTATTTAAATGATAACTGCAATAAACATTGAAACATTTTAATATTAGCTAATTTTAGATTAATATTTTTTTCTTTCACGATTCAGATAGAGTAAGCAATTTAAGTAACTTTCTAATTTACTCCTATTATAAATTTTTCTTTGTTTTCTTGGTATCTTTATTTTAATGTAAGTTAAGGAGCCGACCCATTTTTGGTTCAGCACCTGGGTAGCGTTTGCTGATTGGTGGCTAAATGTAGCTACCAATCAGCAAGCACTACCCAGTTTCTGAACCAAAAATGTGCAGGCTGCTATGATTACAGTTCTGCTTTTTCAAATAAAGATAGCAAAATAATGAAGAAAAATGTATAATAGGTGTAAATTAGAAAGTTGTTTAAAATTGCACGCTCTATCTGAATCATGAAAGAAAAAAAATGTGGGTTTTGTGTCCCTTTATTAACCCCTTGGTGACTGAGGACGTGTCAGGCACGTCCTACAAAAAATTACAGTTTAGGACCAAGGACGTGCGTGGCACGTCCTCTGGGATTTCAAGTGCTGGAAGCGGGGGGGGGGGGGTCAGACGCGCACATGCTACACACAACTTTAAAGGCAGGAGAGAGAGGGAGGTGGGAATTACTGTTGGGAAAGGGATCTGGGAGGGGGTAGAGTATTGGGGCAGCTGCACTACAGAATTTTTTTTTTTATTTATTTAGCCAAAAAAATGCCTAAAATTTAGCAAACTGGGTACTGGCAGACAGCTGCCAGTACCCAAGATGGCGGCAAATAGGTAGAGGGGGGGGGGATCCAACACTGCAGCATATATATATATAAATAAAACAAAAACATAAAGCCTTTTATTTTAGTACAATTGTAAGGTGGGGGAGGGAAGAGAGCTGTTTAAGGGGGGTCAGGGAGGGATCAGGGGATGGGATGTGTCAGGTGGGAGGCTGATCTCTAAACTAAAGCTACACTCTCCCTACAAGCTACCTAATTAACCCCTTCACTGCTGGGCATAATACAAGTCTGGTGCGCAGAGGCATTTAGTGGCCTTCTAATTACCAAAAAGTAATGTCAAAGCCATAAATGTCTTCTATTTCTGAACAAAGGGGATCCCAGAGAAGCATTTACAACCATTTGTGCCATAATTGCACAAGTCATTTGTAAATAATTTCAGTGAGAAACCTTAAGTTTGTGAAAAAGTGAACAATTGTTTTTATTTGATAGTATTTGGCGGTGAAATGGTGGCATGACATATACCAAAATGAGCCTAGATCAATACTTTGGGATGTCTTCTAAAAAAAAAAATATATACATGTCAAGGGATATTCAGGGATTCCTGACAGATATCAGTGTTCCAATGTAACTATCGCTAATTTTGAAAAGAAAAAAATGGTTTGGAAATAGCAAAGTGCTACTTGTATTTATTGCCCTATAAATTTCAATAAAAGCAAAGAAACATTGGGTATTTCTAAACTCAGGACAAAATTTAGGAACTATTTAGCATGGGTGTTTTTTGGTGGTTGTAGATGTCTAACAGATTATGGGGGTCAAAGTTAGAAAAGGTGTGCTTTTTCCATTTTTTTCATCATATTTTATAAAAAAAAATATAGTAAATAAGATATGATGAAAATAATGGTATCTTTAGAAAGTCCATTTAATGGCGAGAAAAACTGTATATAATATGTGTGGGTACAGTAAATGAGTAAGAGGAAAAATTACAGCTAAACACAAACACTGCAGAAATGTAAAAATAGCCCTGGTCCCTACGGTAAGAAAATTGAAAAATGATCTGGTCACTAAGGGCTTAAATATGTCATAGGAAGAACACTGCAAAATGTAAATTAAAGTAACATGAGAAAATATTCTGAATAAGTATTTTACATGAATGAAGTCAAGATCAGAAACACTTTTCTTAGAACCAGTGTCTAAACACTTTTTTTTTTTTTTTATTATTTTACATATGGATAGAACATGCAAAACCTGGAACACTCTAAGAATATATGGTAGTCAATATAATCCAATATATATTTTTTTTTTACTAATGAATGGACTCAGCTATCCAATTTATTTTTTATACCATCTAATTTGCAGATTCAAGTTTTCTTACTGCAAATCCATAAATCATATAGTAAAAGCTGAATAAAGTGATATTAAAGAAACATTAAACACTTTGAAATGGTAATATAAAATGATAAATCTTATGTATATAAAAAAAAAAAAAAAAAAAAGTCTGCAATATACTTTCATTATTTCTTTTGTCCCTTTTTTCCTGCAATTCCATTTTGAAATTGTAGGCATTTCAGTTCCTGGTAGAAATGAAAGTGCAGAACACTGTTATATTCCACACAGCCATTGGCTGCACAATCTAGTGACCTATTTACAACATGGCAGCTCCCATTGTTTTTAGACACAAACTTTACACTTATTTTGACAATTTTTAAGTAGCTAATGAAACTTTAAAAAAAATACATCTATCTACATGTTATTCTCAGAATTTTCTTTTCTTTGAGGTCATCATTCTATCTAGCATTTATTTAGTGTTTAATGTCCCTTTAAAATCAAAATGTATAATTATGCATACTTAGAAAACTTTGCAATGAAGTTTTATTATTTACTTGTTATGCAATTTAGCTCAGACAACTGTAGTATCTCCACTCCCCCCAGAGAGAATGGAGAGAATTCCTTACACTCCTACATGCTGTACACTGATATGTGTAGAGGTACTGTATATCTGTCCCTAATCAGCCATAGTAAAGTACAATAAACAACATTCAAGAGACATGTTGCAATGCAGCAGATAGATTCTAATGCATAAATAGAAAATTACATCCTTTTAAATTTACTTTAAAACAGATACATAAGTATCAGTTAAGTTCTTTCTTCTAATGTTTCTTGGCTAACAGGCACAAAGTAGGTAGTATTTGTAGTGAGCATCAGTGGGAGGTACATAACTGATACTCCTGTATTAACCCTTTCGTGACAGGGTTAAAGTGTCTACATCGGAACACCTGTTCGATGTAGACAAATTGAAACTACGCGATCGTGCATACGATCGCGAGATTTCAATTATTGGATCGCATCTGGGGGGCGTCCCTACAACCCTAGGAACGCCCTCCAGACCGCGATCAAGTCCTTGAAGCGCAGAAGGCTTCAGGACAGCCGTTTGATATGACGTTCTATTCCGTCATAACGGCTTTAAAGCCCAGTGTAAATATGACGGAATAGAACGGCATAACGGCGTTAAAAGGTTAATTTCAGTTTATATTTCAACAGTTGTAAATAAACTACAAATATAATATATATCTTAACATATGTAAATGCTGCTTTTTCATATGCACAATAGAAGTTGCTTCAGTACAATATCCATGAAATTGCATGATTTTTATGCAGTTTTGCAATAAATTAACATACTGGGCGAGTATAAGCTTTTTTTTTTTTTGTATTTTACTTATTAGAAGGGACAGTTTACTGCAGAATTGTTATTGCTTAAAAAGATAGATAATCTCTTTATTACCCATTCCCCAGTTTTGCATAACCAACACGATTATATTAATATACTTTTTACATCTGTAATTACCTTTTTCTAAGCCTCTGCAGATACTCCCCCCTTATTCTTTTGACAGACTTGCATTTTAGACAATCAGTGCTGACTCCTAGGTAACTCCACGGGAGTGAGCACAGTGGTATCTATATGGCACACATGAACTAGCACTGTCTAGCTGTAAAAAACTGACAACATGCAATGAACAAAGCAACTGAGATGATAAAAGTAAATTGAAAAGCTGTTTAAAATTGCATGCCCTATCTGAATCAGGAAAGTTTATATTTTTTCTTTTATATTTTTTACTGAGTTGATTATATAATCATACAGGCAAAGCATACAATGAAATGTTTATATCAATAACATCACAGAATATTTTCACCCACATAAGGTACATTTAATACAAACAATCCACAGCCTGCAGCACACTTTAGAACCCGGAACCAGTAAGAGTAATGTAAAGGTCACCCAAACACAAGAGAGCAGTCCGGAGTGCCGTAACTGCTGCCGATCAAGCCACTGAGAAATCCCAAAGTAGACAAAAGCATGCAAGCACTACTCCAGTGAATAGAATACAAAAATGTATTGAAAAATCCATTAAAAAATCTGACTCCATATAGTAGACAAAGAAACAGACATGGAGGGACACAGACTGATGCGTTTCAGGCCCCCTAGTGGCGCTTAGTAATAGACTTACTCATACAGGTAAAAAGTACCTATATATAGGGAGGGAATTTAACCCTTTCCGCTAACTACCAATCAACACAAAATTTAATGTTGCCACAACCAACTTATACATTGTTTAAAATACAACAATAAAACAGATGTATAATCCTATGTAAACAACATTAATAGGATCAACTACATTGGCTGATAAAAATATACCACATTAACAAAAATGTGTGGAATATACATTAACAGTTATTACATTCAACTAACGCCAATGTCACCCACAATATAATTGCTAAGACAATAATAAATGTAACCCTCTCAATTTGATAAGGTAAATATGTGAATATATATATATCTATTCCTTCTAATTGAGACCCATGTGCCAATTGTGAACATAACAATAATTATTAGGTGTATATATATATATATATATATATCCACAAACTGCTTCTAATGGTGAATAAAAGGGGATAGGATAGTAACAAGAAAGGGCCACTTATGGACACGTAAAAATGAAATCGCTAAAATTAGATAAAGTTAAAAAGTTATATTATTCTGAAATATCTTAAGAGACATAAACCCAAAATGTTTCTTTCATGATTCAGACAGAGCTTACATTTTTAAACAACTTATCAAGTAACTTCTATTACCAAATGTTCTTCATTTTAAGGAATGTGCACGTGTCTGGAGCACTATATGGCAGCAGTTTTACAACAATGTAATACATTAGCAAGAGCACTAGATGGCAGCACTATTTCCCGTTCTGTAGAGCTCCAGAAATCTGCACGCTACCGACCTAGGTATCTATTCAACAAAGAATAACATAAGAATGAAGCAAATTTGAAATTGGGAACTTTTTTAAAATTGAATTCTTTATCTGTATAATGAAAGAAAAATGTGTTTCATGTCCTTTTAATATAACTGGGGAGTTTCAGCAAATCTGCTCAAAGACCTTAAAAGTGTATTGCAAAGAGGTACAGCTCTAAAGTAGGGCACAGGATTCATGTTTGGTATAAGACAATTATAGGGTTTTAGCAGTAACTAGACTGATTCTAGGACTATAAAATATAAAAATATACAGGTAGCCCTCAGTTTACGCCGGGGTTAGGTTCCAGAAGGAATGGTTGTAAATCGAAACC
Organism: Bombina bombina; assembly: GCF_027579735.1. Taxonomy (NCBI): domain Eukaryota; kingdom Metazoa; phylum Chordata; class Amphibia; order Anura; family Bombinatoridae; genus Bombina; species Bombina bombina. The sequence goes on from NC_069503.1 coordinate 973,311,843, forward strand.
GTTGTAAATTGAAACCCAGTTTATAATGTAAGTCAAAGGGAAGTGAGGGAGTTAGGTTCCAGGCCCCTCTCAAAATTGACATAAGTAACACCTAATACATTATTTTTAAAGCTTTGAAATGAAGACATTAAATGCTAAATAGCATTATAAACCTAATTAAATAATCACACAACAGACTGTATCATCAAACTAAGTTTAATGAACAAAAACATTTTTTTACTTGCATTTTTATGCAAACAGTTCTCTGCATCGTTTGCATGTTAGATAATATTGGGTCTGCACCTATTTTATGCATTTCAATCTGGAGTGATTAATAGGCAGTTAGGCACCCTCGCCTCAAGCAGCTGGGCAGGGAGATAATAGGGAAGTGGCTGCTAGATCTTGTTGCTCGATAGCTAAGGTCTGTTCTGTGTACACAGATTAATTTAAGTCTGCTAAGTTTGCATAACTTTGCTGCAACACAAGCAGACAGCTCCACCTACTGGCTATTTTAATTAGTGCACTGCTTTTCAATAGCAGTCACATGACTGGAAAAAAAAAGTTGTTATTCTGAAAAGGCGCTAATTGAACCGGCGTAAACCGAGGTCCACCTGTATTGTATGGGAGTAAATAACTCATCCTCTATTGAGGTATCTTAGGCTCTATATCTTTCACTCAATCCCCTGTTATTTAGATTAACTATAGAAAAATATGTCAGGTGAGAATTATCATTTACAAACACACTGTAAATATAATAAATAAAAAGTACGAGCAGGTAGCTTCTACACATCAAGCATTTCTGCACTCGCTACATAAAAAGGTATGTAGCTTACTAAGTCATAACGAAGTAGATCTTCCTTCTTGCACATTGTACAGAGGATATGTAGATCTCGTATGAAGCAAACTGTAAGGAATGTAATCAGGCAGAAGCATGGATGTTTTATATATCCCTGCTGATCTGTCCCGGCAGCAGACAGCCCAGCTGCAGAGGAAAAGGAGGATGTTATGTCTCAACAATAGGCCAGCCTCAGTCTGCATCAGAGTTGTACAGGTCATGTGAGGCAGCTGAGTAAATAAAGATATGCTAACATAGATAATTATAACAGACTAGTTAATACAATTACTTAAAGGGACACTCAAGTCAAAATAAACTTTCATGAATCAGAAAGAGCATGCAGTTTCAAGACACTTTCCAATTTACTTCCATTATCAAATTTTGCAGTCTTTTTATCAAATCTTACTGAGCATGTGCACAAGCTCACAGGGTATACATATACTAGTCTGTGATTGGCTCATGACTGTCACGTGATACAGGGGGACGGATAATGGGAGAAAATAAAAAAAAAATGTCTGAATTTCAAATAAGCAGTAGATTTTCTTTTTCCTGAGTAAATGTTATTGTATTTTTATTATGCACTTGTTAATTATGTAATTCTATTGCATTGCGTGATTCTTTAATGTATAACTGTAAAGTTGAACCCCTAAAACACACCTTACCTAGTGCTGATATCTAGATGCAAATTATAATTAGCATAACCTGCTGAACAAAACAAAAAGGGAAGAGACACTAAATACCACAGCATAGAAAAAAAAAAGAAAGAAAAAAAAAAACGATTTTGACTGCCTGCTATCATAAGTCCCCTATAATAATTTATTATTATTACTATCAATCATTTGTAGAGCACCAACAGGTTCCGCAGAGATAAAGACATGGGTCTAATATGCAAGGTGACAGTTATGAGAGACAAAGGGATAGAGGGCCCTGCCAAGAGTTTCACTGTTGTAAATAATCTCTCATGAAGGAGATCTACAAAGCAGTTAGGCTTGTGGGCTTACAAGCTAAGGGGGTTCAAGGGGATAACTAAAGGAGGAGAGGAACTAAGATAGGAAAATGTTAGCGTATTTTATATGATCCCTTAACAGTAGAGTATTTAAGGAGCGTTTGAAAACTAGGGGAGAGTCGTGCAGAGCGAGGCAGAGAGTTCCACAAAATAGGGGCAAGTCTGGAGATGTCTTGTAGACGGGAATGTGAGGAGGTAAGAAGAGAGAAGGAGTTCATGAGCAGAGTAAAGGGAACGGGATGGCGAGTATCTGGAGACTAGGTCGGAGATATAGGGTGGAGCAGTTTTATTGAGAGCTTTAAAAGTCAGGATGTTTATTCTGTTTTATTCTGGAGGTTAGAGGAAGCCAGTGAAGGGACTGGCAGAGAGGTGCAGCAGATGAGGAGCGATGTGTAAGGAAGGTCAGCCTGGCAGAGGCATTTATTATGGATTGTAAGGGAGATAGACAGCAGCTAGGGTATCTGGAGAAGATGGAGTTGCAATATTTAAGTCAGGAAATTATTAGAAAGTGGATTAAAGTCTTAGTTGTGTCTTGTGTGAGGCACAGGCAAATTGTGGAGATGTTTTTAAGGTGGAGGCAGCAAGAATTGGTCAAAGACTGGATGTGGGGAGTGAAAGGGAGATCTGAGTCAAGTGTGACCCCAAGACATCGAGCATGCAGGGTTGGGGTAGTGATCTTATTATAAACAGTTAGAGAAAGTAGGGGGTATGGATTTTGAAAGAAGGGCAGAAAAAAAGAAGCTCAATTTGCTCATTTTGAGAGAATTAGCTTAAGGTAGTGAGAGGACATATTAAAAAGATAGTTAGTGACACGAGTTAGTAAGGAAGGGGATAGGTCTGGTGCAGAGATGTAGATTTCTGTATCATCAGCATACAAATGGTATTGAAACAAATGGGACTGTATTAAGGAACCTAAGAGTGATCTATATATTAAGAAGCAAAGGGGACCAAGGACAGAGCCTTCTGGTACCCCAACAGAAAGTGGTAAAGGGTCAGAGGATGTGCCAGAGAAGGTAACAATAAATTTGCTTTGTAGATTGCTATACAGTCACACTGTGGGAAACTGTAGGGATTCCATAAACTAAGATCCAAAATGAAAGCTAGCATTAATATATAGTGTTGCCAAAGGTGTGCAAGAGTCCTTAGGCAAATGATGACAAGTGTCTCTGTGCTAAGCCTACTCCGGTTTTTATAGTTGTCTCAAACAGATTTGTGCTCACCACAAGGTATTAAAGGATTACAGCGCTGCTGGCATGAACATTTCGGACCTCTATTGCCTTGTCATGCAGTACTCCCTTCCATATATATTTGGATAAGAAAAATCACAAAAAATCCACAAGACTGACACATTGGGAGCACACAAATCACATGCTAAGGGCACCCATAACAGGACCACAACATCTGTTGAACATCTGTTGAACATGAACTATGGCAAATGCTTCACCGATATCACTTGGTAAGTGTGGAATCTTGAAATCCTCAACAAGGTCACTCGGGAAGGCAGCATTTAACTTAGACTTCGAGTAGGCATCAAATATGTTGGGTATGGTAAGTGCACCTAGGCATGTCTTGTGGGTACCCAATGTCAAAGCCGAGCCAGTCTGCACCTTACATAGGGTCTTAGGCCCACCAGCGCAACTATGACTGCTATCACACTAAGCCAGCAGTATTCTTGTCCTCCTTAGCATCCTTCAGTGTGATTAAGGTCAGGAAAAGCTGAAGTTCTAACTCCTGGAAGTGACGCTGGAGTAGCTGGGTTACAGCAGGCCTTTCCCGCCTCGACTACTGCAACTCTATCCTCTCTGGTCTCCCTAGCTGCCGCCTAGCTCCTTTACAATCTATAATGAATGCCTCTGCCAGACTCATCTTCCTTGCACGTCGCTCTTCATCTGCCGTACCTCTCTGCCAATCCCTTCACTGGCTTCCTCTTGCCTCCAGGATTAAACACAAAATTCTCACTCTGACACACAAAGTCCTCAATTGCACTGCTCCCCCTACATCTCAGACCTTGTCTCCATATACTCTCCCTCCCGTCTCCTTCACTCCGCTCATGACCTCCTACTCTCCTCCTCTCTTGTTATTTCCTTACATTTCCGTCTACAAGCTTTCTCAAGACTGGCTCCCATCTTATGGAACACTCTTTGCCTCGCTCCACAAGAATCTCCCCTAGTTTTAAAAGCTTTAAGTGCGCCCTGAAGACTCTACTATTCAGGGACGCTTGCAACCTACACTAACCTTCCTATCTCCACTGCTATCCCCTAAAACCCTATAGCATGTAAGCCTATGAGCCCAGCTGTTTGTAGTTCACCTTCATAAGAGCCGACTACAACAGTGCAACTCTCGGCAGGACCCTCTCTATCCCCATTTGATCCCTGTAATAGTTTTTTTTATATACCACCCATGTTCATAGCGCTGCGGAACCTGTTGGCGCTCTAAAAATACCTGATAATAATAATAATAACAAAAACAGAAAGCTTGCATTTTTCAATAGCAGACAGTATTGCTGGGAAGCCGAACTCTTCTGCCCCTTTCCCCCCCTTAACGTGTGCATATAATCAAATAGCGTGTCAAATCTTAATTCAGTTTGATAAGAGCTCTGATGCTGTTCTGCTAGAGAAGGACCAGGTGAGCAATTTCTTCCTCTGTAAATGACAATTATCTTATATCTTCAAATGCTATAACAATAGTGTGTGATCAAACAGTAGATCTTCACTTAGATTCTGCAGTAGCAAGAGTATCACTGTACTAAACAACCCAGTTACCTGTGGGGGTAAATGTTCGGAAGCCTAAGAAAGATATGTGATCCACCACACAGAATGGAATTCCAAAGCCGAGATACTAGCAAGTTCTCTTGCAAGATGGCCCCCAAGTCTGTGCAATATTATGCTGCGTGGCTTTCACGAAAGAGCATAGGCTAGACTTGCGGTCCAAATATCAGCTCCTGGATTCTTCCAGTACTCTGTAAGGCTTGTCTCCTATCGACTATATAAAAGTACACTATGTAAACTATACATCATTGTGTAGAATAATCCTAAAATCTAATCTACAACCAGGAGCTTCACCAAGACTCTTCCCTGTTGCTTACCAAGAGAATGCTCTATCTGAATCACGAAAGAAAACATTTGGGGTCAGTGTCCTTTTAAAGAGGCAGTAAAGTCAATTTTATTCATGCTTGAGAAATTAATCACATTGCAAACTACCTGCATGCAAAATAAGTGTAATAAAAACATGTAATACTGTCATAGTGCTAAATAAAATTTACAAGGACATGCTGCTTGAAAAGCCTCTTCAGGGTTGTTTATCTTTCTTTGTATGTGCTGTGGCCAGTTAATTACAGATATAAATGAGTTCCTGTGGAGTGCCAGGGTTTTGCATTCCATTGAAGGCACTCCAGCATCTCTAAGGGGTGGGTGTGTGTGGGGGGAGTAGAAACACAATAATAAAAGTGCATTGCAAAACTTATTTTATGGGGAATAAATGAAATTTTGAGTTGAATGTTCCCTTAAAGGGACATGAAACCCCAAATTTTTTTTTTCATGATTTAGACAGAACATACAATTTTAATAATTTTTCCAATTTACTTCTATTATTTAATTTGCTTACGTCTCTTGTTGTCCTTTGCTGAAATATTTATCTAGGAAAGCTCAGGAGCAGCAAAGAACCTAGGTTCTAGCTGCCGATTGGTGGCTGCATATATATACCGATGTGTTCAGTTAGAAACCAGTAGTGCATTGCTGCTCCTTCAACAAAGCATACCAAGAGAATTAAGCAAATTTGATAATAGAAGTAAACTGGAAAGTTGTTTAAAATTGCATGTTCTACCGAAATCATGAAAGAAATTTTTTGGGTTTCATGTCCCTTTTAAGGGACATAATACTTATATGTTAAATCACTTGAAACGGATGCAGCATAACTGTAAAAAGCTGACATGAAAATATCACCTGAACATCTCTATGTAAAAAAGGTATATATAATACCTCACAATTTCCTCAGCTCACCAGAGTTGCCCAGCTGCAGGTTAAAAAAATAAAAAATAAAAAAATAAAAAAAAAAATAAAAAAAAAAATAAAGAAATGGATAGCAGCCAATAGGCATCAGCAGTGCTGAGGTCATGAACTCTTTTACTGTGATCTCATGAGATTTAGCTTAACTCTCATGAGATTTGATAGTAAACTTCCTTGAACTGAATAGGGAAATAAGATGAGTGTGCACGAAGCACGCTCCCTTGCCTGTCCTGGGACAAGCATACTGATTTGCTGCATAAAGTCGTTTACAATGGGATGTCAATACTTATGACATTTTTAGGTAAAATATCTTTTTTTTTTTTTACATAGAGATGTTCAGGTGATATTTTCTAGTCAGCTTTTTACAGCTATGCTGTAGCACATTTGGGTATCATGGCCCTTTAAGTGTTCAAATGTCTCACCAACGATCAACAAACAAATGCTGCTGTAAGCAGATCAGTAGAGAGTAAAACAAAGCATAATGTATTGTATTTTTTATTTCCCTTAAACTTACCAGGTTGGCGACAGTATGTGTAGCAGATAACACAGCATGGGAACGACTAATCGATTGATCATCTGGAATTAAAATCACACAGTTCTTGCGTCCCACAACATAGTCTGTACCAGTGAGAAAATGATAGGTCTCTGGTATAGGAATTTAGAGAAAAAAAATACACTAAATTAAATACATTGATACAGGCTTCAAGAAAAGAAAAATTACTTTATTCACAACTATATATATTCTTTTATTCTCAGATCTAAGAAATATAGGGTGACTAATGCCCAAACACATTACTTAAAGGGATAGTTTACTCAAAAATATTCTCCCCTTTAATTTGTTCCCAATTATACACTTTACCTGCTGGAGTGTATTAAATTGTTTACAAGTATTTTTTTTTAATCTTTTATTGAGGTTTGTAAAGATTACAACAAAAATAAATGTAATCTGATTACAGTTACAGCAGGATTATGTACAAAAATATAAACTCAAAAAAGATACACTGTAGAGCAAGAGTTAGACACACATCTAGAAATCTATTAACGGGTAATAGGACAGCTATTAGAAAGTACAGCTAGGCATGCCGTTAACCAGTTGTGTACATATTTCTCGGAGAGAGCAATATCTCAACATATTTGAAATAAGTTAATACAGACTTGCTAATATAGTGGGTGAAAAACAGCCTGCTGGGAAACATAGCTAGTAAAATGACGTCATGTATATACTACAAATTAAAGAACATGTCGTATTCCATCACAATAAGAGAGCATATATAAATAAGACCTAATTTTTTGTTTATAATTATATAATAAGGTCCTCATAGAACACGAAGGGCCACTCTCAGGCCTAATAACATGGGTTATGCAAAGTAGGGGGACCCTAATTATGAACAGTCCACTTTTGGGCCCTAAAACAATTAGGATTAATTCTAATTTGTAATAATATAAAATGGGTTATGCACTGTAAGAGAGGTTAACGCAATGGATTTCAATGAAAAAAAAAAATAGGATACAATGAAATAAAATAATATTGTATCTGGAACCCCAGTTTGGGGTATATTTAAACAGGGTTACTGGGGTCTTTAATGAGCAAAGTAATAGCAATGAGAACTAAACTAAGATCAAGGGGGGCACTAGTAATCTCATAAATTGCAGGAGTAAATGTTGTTAAATATGGTCATATGGTGTCCTGTTTGAGGTATATGTTTAATAGGAACATGCTAGGGGTAGCAGGGAACATAGATGGGCAAGAGTAAATGAACAGTGTGTACAATCAACTAGTAAAAGTGTATTAAACAGACACACTATAGTACACAGCATAAATGAACAGGTATTCGTGAACTGTGCTTACAAGCATACTATAGAACTGCCTGGAGTAGACATACTGAAGTGCAAAACACAAAATGGTACTATGCTAGGGACCATTGCTCGTATGCATACAATAATACTTCCCTAAGAAGGGCAAAAACAGACGGATTGGTTTAAAGCATATTGTTAACTGAGGAAGTAGGGTAGAATATAAGCAAAATGTAACTGTCCTCTAAAATATTAGATCCTACGGTCCGCTAAGAACTTAAGGCTTCGGACAACATAAAAAGTTCCATCCAAGGGGAAGATATTGCAACAAGTCCTAGTAGACTATTATGTGTAGGGATACAGGAGAGATACGATCTTACCCCACACCCGCTATCCATATCACTTGCTTCGTATAAGTAGGCCTACTGGAAGGTAAAAATGAAGACACCATCTTTGCAGCGGTAGGTCTACTTATAATCTCTTGTTTGAGTATTTTGGTAAGCATGGGTATTCGCTGTGGGGCTTTAGGATGATCCGCTGTGAGGTCAGGAATGCCTGAGAGAAGAGCTATCAAACGCTCAGTGCTGGATGATAAAGTAGGTTGTGGGCCTTTGGGGTGTGGGCAGATTTCGCCCAGCGGGGGGGCCTTCCCAGGGCCAAACCAGCCGCTCTTTCCAGGCAGCTAAAAGATCTCACATCTAGGTCTTCAGATGACCCCTGCTCCAGCTTAGTGTCCATAATACTCAGACCTCCATGTTCCCTGTCAGCTTCAGGACAGTATACACTGTGTGGATAGCACGTCAATGGGGGGGATCTGCAGACCTGTCAGGATCGTCCAATGACTCTCCGGCGCACCAAGGTCTGTCTTGTGTAGAGTCCATCAGGGTATAATGCGGGTCATGTATTATTATTATTATTATACTTTATTTATGAAGCGCCATCATATTCCGCAGCGCTGTCCATGGATACAGATCATTTAAATAAAACAATAGTATAAAACTTCTAAGACTAAGAGAAAGGACAGAATTTACAAACACATACAGGAGGAATCAAGGGCCCTATTGCCGTGGGAACTTACAATCTAAAAGGGTAGGAGGTTGAGAAACAGGAGGTGAGGACTGCAAGATTGAGAAAGATGTTAATGCAGAGTTAGAGGAGGGAAATGTTGTTAGATAAAAGGAATATTATTGAGTTGAGTGGTAGGCTTCTCTGAACAGAAAAGTCTTCAGAGAGCATTTAAAGGAAAAAAGATTTGGGCAAAGCCTGACAGCACGAGGGAGAGTGTTCCAGATGGGTAGGTGCTGCACCACAGAAGTCCTGCAGTCTAGCATGAGAGGAGGTGATAGTCGCAGAAGCAAGGAGCAGGTCATTGTTGGATCTTAGTGGCGGGCTGAGAATTTTGAATTTAATTCTGCTGTGTATGGGGAACCAATGAAGGGACTCGCAGAGAGGTGCAGCAGATACAGAGCGACGGGAAAGGTGGAACCTGTCAGAGGCATTTAGGATGGATTGAAGAGGGGAGAGGCGGGAAAGAGGAAAGACAGTAAGTAGATTATTGCAGTAGTCAAGTCGGGAAATAACAAGGGAGTGGATTATTTGCTTTGTGGTGTTAGCGTACAGAAAAGGTTGAATCTTGGAAATGTTGCGTAGATGGTTGCGGCAGGATGTAGAAAGCGATTGGATATGGGGGGGGGGGTGAAGGATAGATTTGAGTCAAGTGTAACTCCAAGGCAGCGGACTTGGGGCGATGGGGAAATGGTGATGCCGTCAACAGGGATAGAGAAGTCACAGGTCGGCGTAGAGCTTGAGGTGGGATAAGAAGGAGCTCAGTCTTGGACATGTTAATCTTTAGGTGGTGAGAGCCCATCCAGGAAGAAATACCTGATAAGCAGTTGCTGACATGAGAAAGGACAGAGGGAGAGAGAGCAGGGGTGGAGAGGGAGAGAGAGCAGGGGTGGAGAGGTAGATATGGGTGTCATCAGCATAGAGGTGATATTTGAAGCCATAACTGTTGATAAGTTTACCCAGAGAAGAAGTATAAATGGAGAAGAGTAGAGGACCCAGAACAGATCCTTGAGGTACTCCAACAGACAGAGGCATTAGAGAGGAGTCGTCATTGGCAAATGACACAGAAAAAGACCTGAAAGATAAGAATGAAAACAGGAAAGAGCAGTGCCACAGAGGCCAAAAGAGCTAAGGGTCTGTAGGAGGAGGGGGTGGTCAACTGTGTCGAGAGGTCAAGTAGGATGAGTATGGAGTAGTGGCCAATATTTTTAGCAGAGAGAAGATCGTTCATAACCTTGGTAAGGGCAGTCTAAGTTGAGTGTTGAGTGCAAGGAGTTGGCGGACAGGAAGTGGGTTAGGAGATTGTAAACTAGTTTTTCAAGAAGTTTTGATGTTAGTGGGAGCAGTGATATCGGGCGATAGCGTTCAGGAGAATTAGGGTCAAGGGAGGGTTTTTTTGAGTATGGGAGTGAAAATTGCATGTTTGAAAGAAGATGGGAATGAGCCGGTAGAAAGAGATAGGTTGAAGATGTGTGTAAGAGCAGGAGTGAGGGTAGAAGATAGGGAGGGTATTAGATGGGAAGGTATAGGGTCGAGTGGGCAGGTAGTGAGGCATGAGGAAGATAGCAAGGAGGAAACTTCATTCTCAGTGGCTGGATGGAGGATGCGGAGGGTGGCAGAGGGAGTAGCAGGGCCTGTTGATGGAGTATTGCAGGTTGGTGTTGGGATGTTGCTCCGGATAGAATGTGTTTTGTTTAAAAAGTAGTCTGCCAAGTCTTGAGCACTAAAGACAGATGAGGGGGGTGGAGTAGGAGGGTAGGGGAGAGAGTTAAAGGTGGAGAAGAGTCGTTTAGGGTTTGAGGAAAGAGTAGATATAAGGGAGAAGAAGTAGGTTTGCTTGGATAAGTGAAGGGCACAAGTGTATGAATGAAGCATAAACTTATAGTGTATGAAGTCAGGTTCAGAGTGAGTTTTCCTCCAGACACGCTCAGCAGTACGGGAGCATTTTTGCAAATAGCGTGTTTGCTGAGAGTGCCAGGGCTGCAACTGACGGCGTGCAGCGCGCATATGTAGATATAACTGATCATTGGCCGTCAGGAGATGCAGACCGGCACACACAAGTAAGGAGTTTAGTTGTCTCTCCAGCTCCATAAAGTGCTTGCTAACTATTTGTAAAACTGACTCTTCCCATCTGTGTACCACATCCATAGTAAAGTCAGAGCTTTTACCAGGTTTAGTTTATATCCATCGCTTCAGAAATTGCTATAAATCTCGGATATGGCTATGGTCCAGATTAGGGATGCACCGATACTAGTATCGGTGCCAATACTGAGCATTTGCATGAGTAGTCCATATTATAGGACTTTGCTTGAAACATACACAAGGTTGTCATAGCGGTCTCCCGATGGTCACCACCCACTTTGCCTTGCATGCCACTCCTTTGGTGTGATGCAAAAAACACCTATGAAACAAGTGAAAAAGCCGACTTATTGGCCGTAGACTTTATAGAAGCTTTAAATGACAGTGTATTTCTTTTCGAGCATTTTGATGCTTATTCCAATTAACTCTGCCACGGCTGTGCCGCAAAGATATAGTGGGAGGGGTTTGGCAAGTGACATGTCAATCATAGGGATTCCCCTGGGAGGGCGAATTTAGCAGGTGGGAGCTGGTGTACGCCAGCCAATAGGTCTGTGGGATCGGCAGTAACCTCAAAGGGGGCGGGGCGAGATGTAGATTGCGTAGGTCATTTATGTATGAGAGTATTGTTACAGAATCAGATGTTCTTCTAGTTGCAGAATGCCAGGGGGTAGGGTGTACACTGTGCAGTGTTTAAAAGTGACTCCAGAACTTTTAGTCAAGAATTACAGAACAGGCAAGTATATAATACAAGAACAAAACACCAACCCTTTCTTTGATCAGCTACATTATACCCCTGGAAAAATACCACGGACATTTGTGCCCATTGCATTTAGACCTCAGTTTACAGTGTGGTGACAACACATTTTATGCATGATTCCACCTAAATTCAAATTGTGTATTTGCCCTTGTAAATGGTGATCTATAAGACTTGATGGAAGTGCCATAGTGATCCTTGTTACTAAGACAGGTATCACTATAACCTGATAGGAAGTGAAACAAAGTATTTGAATTGTGTGACATTCTTAACTGAAAGTCTTATTATACAGGTAGGTGTGAAAAGTGCTTTTTAGTCTCTAGACCCCAAGCCCACTTGGTAGCAGGACAGACACAAGGCTGCTTACTTGAAATATGACTACCTTTTTTAAATGAAGTCTCACTTCTATCTATGGTGGGATAACAGAATGCTGCCTATTTTGCAGGGAGTAAAGTATCTGAAATTGGTATCAGCGAGTACTTGAAAAAAAAAAAGTATCAGTACTTTGTCTTAAAAAAATGGTATCAGTGCATTCCTAGTCCAGATTAATCCTAATGAACTAGGTAGTTTAGGGAGACAGCCTAGAAAGCTGTTATACCCGGATCACCGGGTGGGGTGTTAGATGACGGTCCGGCCTTATTTTAGGCAGCCAATGCGTACCTGACCGTTCAAGTACTACAGGGTTGAAGTTGGCTCCACTATTTAGGTCGAATTACTCAGTAAGATATGTAGTTAAAATAAATAGCACTCTCGACCCTGGATGGTGCTGCAGTTAGGCGAAATGCAGTAGATATGCAGTAGATATATTGGCCTGACTCTTCAGCCTCTGAAGTAAGTGACCATCATGGCCGTCGCCCCGAAGCATCCCCTTCCATTACCCTTTTATTGGCATTTGTAATAGTTTATTAAGCCTGTGGTATTCCCACCCAAATTACATTCCCAGTGGGTTATAGAAGAGATAAGGTAATAAAATGTTAATTTTCCATTGTTCTCTCCAAGTATTGGTGATTGGTTTGTGGACAGCTATAAGATAAAGAAGCAATTATATGTACACAATGTGATAAAGTAATGAGATCTGATGGCTTCAAAACACAAAATCAGCTAATTCATTTACACAAATAAACCTTAAAAAAGCTAATTTCATACATGTTATACTCTGCAGCTGGTAAAAAAAAGTAATTGGAAACACATTAAGGGAAAAACAATTTTATAGTATACTGTCCCTTTAAGTAAATAAATATTTGGGGATTGGTTAACCTCACATTGTTAATAACATTATTTTATTCTCTCCTCTGATGCAGCTCAGTTCAAAAGTAAAAGCAAGAGTATTTTAAAAATGGCACTACTGTGCGACTTCACAAGGTTTAACGCCATAACAACCAGCGCCAAGCCGGATTTCCCTGCACAGCTATTGGCTAAGAGGTGGAAACGTCACCTCTCAGCCAAATAGGGAAAATAGCATTCTGCCGGTGGGTTGCCTAAGCAGCTCAGAACGGCAATCGCTTGGAACAAATAAAAGAGCTTTCATCATGAAGTATTTTAGGGCAGCAACTATATAAAAAACTATAACAAACAACAAAAAATAAATAAAAATATTATTAGAGCAGATATGGACTGGTTTCAAGTTCAACCTCTCTCTCTGCTGCCGGTTCTAGAAAACCAAAAACGAAATAAAATGACTTATTTTTCTCAAAATTATTTTAAAAAATAGTTTAGGTTTACATGGAATGTCATCATGATTATGCTCCCAGGGGGTTGTAACATAAACAGAGAGGTACTAATATGTTCCTTTTTAATTTTCTGATTTTCTCTACTCTAAGAATTGCTATCTGCAAGTAAACTGTGAGAAATAAAATGAGGATTCTTTTGGTCTGCTCTCTCTAAAAGCTAAGCACATTTTATTAAGTTGTGGGTATAATTAGCAGGAACAATAATACATTCATTGAATTTGATTCATACACTCACACAGATTAAAAAAAAAAAAATCACAAACACAGCAAAAACTTGAAGATTATATAAATATATAATAAATTATAATATAAATATAATATAAATGTACAATTAATATCAATTTCAAATCCCTGGGAATCCAGTGGAGTGGCAGTGGGGTGTTTTGTTTTTTAAAAAAGAAAAAAAAAATCCTTAAAGGGACACTAAACCCAATTTTTTTCTTTCGTGATTCAGATAGAGCATGCAATTTTAAGCAACTTTCTAATTTACTCCTATTATCAATTTTTCTTTGTTCTCTTGCTATCTTTATTTGAAAAGCAAGAATATAAGTTAAGGAGCCGCCTATTTTTGGTTCAGCACCTGGTTTGCGCTTGCTGATTGGTGGCTAAATGTAACCACCAATCAGCAAGCGCAATCCAGCGTGCTGAACCAAAAATGGGCCGGCTTGTAGGCTTACAATCCTTTTTCAAATAAAGATACCAAGAGAATGAAGAAAAATTGATCAATGGAGTAAATTAGAAAGTTGCTTAAAATTGCATGCTCTATCCGAATGATGAAAGAAAAAAAATTGGGTTCAGAATCCCTTTAACCTTTGATTTTCATTTTTTAGCCAACCATGTGCAATAGCAATTTTGCAGTGCCAGTTACTTTTACAGATCCTACAATATATATTAAAAAGTACTAGTAGTATTCCCTCTCTGGTAGTCTAGTGGGGGAGCATTTGATCTGCATCTCTGTCTGGTACACAATCTAGCCACACCAGGCAAGCTTGTGATTCAGTTTAGTGGGTGCAAGAGTTAATCCCACTCCCTAGTCTGTACTAGACCTAAGAGAAATGCCCTAAACTCCCTTTTAATGTCACCCACACTAAACCAACAATCCTATAGCTCAAATGCTTCCACCACTTAAAATTTATTAAAGGGAAAATCTTAAGGAAAACCCCAGACTTTACACATTAACTCTAGAAATACAATTTAGCAGAAAATAACCTAAAATTATACAGTTCTAATATTCCAGTCTTTTCAGTAACGTGGTTCAATTATTAGACAAAGGCCAAACTTAATAAAGGAATTATTTATTATGCCAAAAATATTATGCACAATGCATTATTAATAAAAAGTTGTTACACAAAATTACACACGCAAACAGTATTTTAAAATAAAAAGGAGAAAAACAGAATTGAATACTTTCCTAGTCTTCAAGATCTGCGCCAGGGGCTGGCATGAAAATGATGGCTCCTTAATTCTGTACAGCAGCTCCCCTTGTAAAGAATGACAATCTTATTGTTAAAAAATAAGATTCTTAAACCTACTTCTCAGAGATCATGTTGCTTAACCACACCCTCCTGGGCGGGCTAAGAAACCCCACTGTCTTCACAAACTTCAATAGACTAAATTTCTTGCCTGAATTTATACAATCCATTATCATCCCTGCTAGGTAAGAAATTTCTATATTTACATATTTAGAACCTCTTAGTTTTATTGGGAGAACCAGTTTGATATCAAATATGCCATAGGTTGTCATATTTACCTGCCGTTAAGGTTATAACACTTTTAACCAACATATGTACATAATATACCAATGTCCTGTCAGTGACCTGGTCAGTTTTTGTAATGAAGGGCCTGTTTTGCATCATGCATTCTATTGACAGCTTAAGCCATAAACTTTATCCTGTGTATCTCTGTGACTAAGAGCTTCAGTGATTTTATGACTCAATGCATACACACTAGCATTTGGTGGCTAGTTAGAGGGTTCTGGCACTTCAAAGAAAATACAAACACAATTCTTCTTGAAAACAAATAACTGTTTTGAGTGCAAGCTGCACAAAGTTAACTCCTTAGGAGCTGAATCCTGAGATATTTGTGACACCTCCCCCAATAAGAGACGCAAAAGGGGGTGGCTACAAGCCACTCCCGATGCGTGTCAAAGGGGACACTCCTCCTGGCGTGACAGACCATCAGCATTACCATGCGTACTGCCCTTTTTATGTTGTATGGTAAACTCATGTTGTTGTAGAGCTAGGCTCCACCTGAGGAGTTTACCATTTGAGCCAGCTACCCTATGTAACCAGTGTAAGGGATTGTGGTCAGTTATCACTGTAAACTGGCGTCCATACAGATAAGGCTGTAGCTTTTGCAAGGCCCAAACTATAGCAAGGCACTCTTTTTCCACAGTGGCATATGCCACTTCTCGCGGGAGTAATTTCCTGCTGAGGTACACAATGGGGTGCTCCTCACCTTTCTTATCCACCTGACTCAGCACAGCCCCTAGCCCATAGTTAGAAGCATCCATTTGCACTATGAATCTCCTGTGGAAATCAGGGGCCTGTAGTACAGGGGAGGCCGTAAGGGCAATTTTCAGTAAATTAAAAGCCCTGTCACACTCAGGGGTCCATTTGACTGTTAGAGGTAGGCTTTTCTTTGTAAGGTCTGTTAGGGGTTTGGCTATGGTACTATAGTGTGGCACAAACTTTCTATAGTACCCTGCAGTACCCAGGAAGGACATAACCTGTTTCTTTGTCTTAGGGGTGGGCCAGGCCATTATGGCTTCAGTTTTACTGGGCTCGGGGCGCAGTACCCCTCCTCCCACCAGGTGACCCAAGTACTGGACCTCCCCCATGCCCAGCTGACACTTATCTGGTTTTATAGTTAGCCCAGCAGTGGCTATTCGGTCCAATACACTGGCTAAATGTGTGAGGTGTTCCTCCCAGGTATCACTGAACACTGCAATATCATCCAGGTATGCAACAGCTTGCCCCTCTAGCCCCTCCAATAAGTGGTTAACTAACCGCTGGAATGTGGCAGGGGCATTTTTCATCCCAAAGGGCATCACTTGGAACTCATATAACCCAAAAGGAGTGATAAAGGCAGATCTCTCTTGTGCTTCTGGGGTCATAGGGATCTGCCAGTATCCCCTGCTGAGATCCATGATACTCAGATACTTGGCCCCTGCTAGCCTGTCCAGTAGCTCATCTATGCGAGGCATAGGATAAGCATCAAATTCAGTCACCAAGTTTAGCTTTCTGTAATCTACACAGAACCTAGTGGTTTTGTCCTTTTTGGGGACTAGTACCACTGGGGAGACCCAGGGGCTGTGGGACTTACAAATCACTCCAAGCTCTAGCATCTCCTCTATCTCCCTTTTTATGTCAGCACTGACCTGCAAGGATACCCTGTAAGCTGTTTGTCTGAGGGGATGGTGATTCCCAGTATCTACATGATGTGTGACTAGGTGTGTCCTGCCAGGCTTCCCTGTGAACACGCTGTAGTAAGGCCTAAGCACCGCAGACAGCTGATGCCGCTGATCCCCAGTTAAGTGGGCACTAATCTGGGCAGCTTCTAGGGTGTTGTTTTTCCTGGTGGGGGCCAGTAAATCAACAAGAGGGTCAGTCTCATGCTCTTCCCCAGGCAAACTACACACAGTTAACACGGTGGGTTCTCTGTCATAATAAGCTTTTATCATATTTATATGATAGATTTTTTGCCTTTTACCCTCCTCATCCAGAGACACCACATAGTTCACATCATTCATCCTCTTTAGGATAGTAAATGGACCCTCCCAGGCAGCCTGTAGTTTGTTCTGTCTCATGGGTATTAAAACAAGCACTTTCTGTCCCACATCATACACTCTCTCTCTGGCATTCCGGTCATACCACTGCTTCTGCTTAGACTGGGCAGCCTTTAGGTTTTCCTGTACCTCCCCCACTAGGCTATGCATTCTGTCCCTGAACCTTATCACATAGTCTACTACTGAGGTCTCTTGAGCACCCAATTTCCCTTCCCATCCCTCCCTGATCAGATCAAGGGGGCCACGCACTCTGCGTCCATATAGGAGTTCAAAGGGGGAGAAACCAGTGGATTCCTGGGGCACCTCTCTATAAGCAAATAGGAGGTGTGGCAGGTAACGCTCCCAGTCCTTTCCCTGTGACTCCACAAAGGTTTTAAGCATCTGCTTCAGGGTTCCATTAAACCTTTCACACAAGCCATTGGTCTGGGGGTGGTATGGGCTAGTCACTAGGTGTTCTACCTGCACCTTTTGACATAGACTCTGCATCAGGCCAGACATAAATTGCGTGCCCTGATCAGTTAGCATTTCCTTAGGGAAACCTACCCTTGCAAAGATACCCAATAAAGCATCAGCCACTTTATCAGCTCTGATAGATGACAGGGCCACTGCCTCTGGGTAGCGGGTCGCATAATCCACTACCGTCAGAATAAATCTTTTCCCTGAACTGCTTGGGATGGCTAGGGGCCCTACTATATCCACAGCCACCCTCTCAAAGGGCTCAGTCACTATGGGGAGGGGAATTAAAGGGGCACGTCCCACCTCTCCAGGTTTCCCCACTTTCTGACATGCAGGACAGGAGCGACAATAATTAGCAACATCAGTACCCATCCCCGGCCAATAAAAGTGATGGGACAACCGGGCTTTGGTTCTCTGTACCCCTAGATGTCCTGCCATAGGAATTTCATGGGCCACTCCCAACAGTTGCGCTCTAAACCGTTTAGGTACCACTAACTGTCTCTCAGCTAGCCAGGGATCCTGTCCCTTCACTGGAATGGACTCCCGGTACAACCTCCCTTTTTCCCAGTACACTCTCTCTTTATCAGAGTCAGCAGGCAGCTGCCTAGCTAGGTCCCTGATCTTCTCTAGTGTGGGATCGGTCCCCTGGGCCTGCTGAAAATCCTGACTCTGACCAAGTATTAGTGACTGTGCTGTTTGAGGCCCCCCACCTTCCTTATCAGTGTTCTCCCCTGGGTCCTCAGGCTGAAGCACCCCCTGCTCCCTAATCTGGGCAGACTGCTGTCGGGTCACCACTGATACAGAGGGGCCCTTCCCCTCTGGCACTACTTCTACACACTTTTGGTACTTAGGGATGATTGGTTCACACACCAACAGACTGTCATTCTCATTCAGCTCTCTCTCTCTCTCTCTCTGTCAGTGCATCCCCCCATATTTTCACAGGGCCCTACAGACATGTCTGGTTCAGGTAAAGGCTGCGTCACACACACACCCTGCCCCCCCTCCCCTTCAGCACATATCTGAGCATAGTTACACCTGGTCTCTTGTACATTAGGACCCTTATCTTGTTTACCTAGGTCACAGGTATCATGATCAGGTATATACTGTGACAATAATCTACCCAAATCAGTACCAAGCAATACATTTGTAGGAATATTATCTGACACTCCCACATCTCTTAACCCTCTTCCTGCTCCCCAATCTAGATATACTCGTGCCATAGGCACTGCAGGTTGTACTCCCCCAATCCCTTTTACTGCTAGAGTCTTTCCAGGGATAATGTCCTCCGAGCTAACTAGCTCTGGACGTACAATAGTCACTTCTGCACCCGTGTCTCTTAGCCCTAATGTTACCTTATCTCCAACAGTCACAGGTTGTAGGTTCTCATTGGTACTTTCCTCTGGCCGGGTTACAAACAAAACAGAAGATGATAATCCTGAGGAGCGGCCTCCTCCTGCTGATGCTGAAGGTTTCTTCCTCTCTGGGCAGTTAGTGCTGATGTGACCCATTTTTTGACAAGCAAAACACTTGCGAGTATCTCCCTGCCCAGATGCAGCACCCGCCCCTCCTTTCCCAGAGGGAGCAGACACACTGGATAAAGGCACAGCAGGTTTTGTGAAGGGGGGTCGTGCAGCAGCTCCTTTACAGGTGGATCCCCCTTTAGAAAAGGATTTCCTCCCATTCTCTGGAGACCTGTTAGCTGTGTAAAAATCAGCTAGCTCGCCAGCTTCCAATGCTGTTATGGGCTTCCGATCTAAAACCCATTCTTGAACTCCGGCTGGGCACAGCTGCATAAATTGCTCCTTCACCATCAAATCTTCCAGTTCCTCCATTGTGGCAACTTTTAATCCTCTGACCCACTGTTTAAAGGCTGTCATCAAGTTCCCAACAGCTGTAATATAGCTCTCTGACGAACCTTTCTGCAGGGAACGGAATTTCTTTCGGTACACCTCAGGAGTGAGATTGTATCTCCTTTGCAGTGCAGCTTTAATGGAATCATAGTCCTGATCAAACTCTGGGGGTAGTTCAGCAAACGCCTCCAGTGCAGGACCTTTCAGGCCAGGGGTAAGGTACTTGGCCCACTGCTCCCTTGGCAACTGGAACTGTCTGCAAACTTTCTCAAAGCTACGCAGGAATACATCCACATCTCCATCTTTCTCCAGGGTGGGAAAATTCTCTGCACGCACTCTGGGAGCAGGGGGGTCTCTAGGTTCACTAACAACAGGTGAGACCATCCCTCTCTCCAACCGTGCAAGCTGTAGCTGATACTCTCTCTCCGCCTGTCGTTCAGCCGCCTGTCTTTCAGCTGCCAGAGCCTCTCTCTCAGCTACAGCAGCTTGTCTTTCATAAAACTTTGTAATCAGTTCCATGCGCAAACTTGCATCCACTGAGCCCATATGTTTAAGAACAGTTTGCAAATAACAGTCCAATGGATCCCCAGATCCTGATGAATCACCGCCCACAGCTGCAGACATCTCTCCTGAGACTTCAACTGGTGTGATTTGGCTGTTATCATATTCAACAAGAGCTTGTATTAGTGAATCTTTGTTCTTTGAACGTATTGGAATATCCCGCTCCTGGCATAGGAGTATCAGTGCCTCTCTAGATCGCTGCTCGTATGCCTCCATAGCAAAAATAAAATAGAAAAGAAAAACAGAGAATAGGGAAGGGGACTGTTTGCAATGTGTGACTATATAATGCACTGAGTTTTAGCCTTTGGAAATTGTAAGAAACAATTTCTTTTAGTACCGGGATTTTCACACTAGCAAATCCACAAGCACTAAAATCTAATAATAAAAAAAATTATCTACACCGCTGCCCACCAATTTGTGACGAACCAAGGTTATCCAACCCTGCGCCAGTCACTTATTTGGCACAGAAAGGGTTTTCAGCCCCCTTTTCTGTCACCAACAGGTCACAATCTAGCCACACCAGGCAAGCTTGTGATTCAGTTTAGTGGGTGCAAGAGTTAATCCCACTCCCTAGTCTGTACTAGACCTAAGAGAAATGCCCTAAACTCCCTTTTAATGTCACCCACACTAAACCAACAATCCTATAGCTCAAATGCTGCCACCACTTAAAATTTATTAAAGGGAAAATCTTAAGGAAAACCCCAGAGTTTACACATTAACTCTAGAAATACAATTTAGCAGAAAATAACCTAAAATTATACAGTTCTAATATTCCAGTCTTTTCAGTAACGTGGTTCAATTATTAGACAAAGGCCAAACTTAATAAAGGAATTATTTATTATGCCAAAAATATTATGCACAATGCATTATTAATAAAAAGTTGTTACACATAAAATTACACACGCAAACAGTATTTTAAAATAAAAAGGAGAAAAACAGAATTGAATACTTTCCTAGTCTTCAAGATCTGCGCCAGGGGCTGGCATGAAAATGATGGCTCCTTACTTCTGTACAGCAGCTCCCCTTGTAAAGAATGACAATCTTATTGTTAAAAAATAAGATTCTTAAACCTACTTCTCAGAGATCATGTTGCTTAACCACACCCTCCTGGGCGGGCTAAGAAACCCCACTGTCTTCACAAACTTCAATAGACTAAATTTCTTGCCTGAATTTATACAATCCATTATCATTCCTGCTAGGTAAGAAATTTCTATATTTACATATTTAGAACCTCTTAGTTTTATTGGGAGAACCAGTTTGATATCAAATATGCCATAGGTTGTCATATTTACCTGCCGTTAAGGTTATAACACTTTTAACCAACATATGTACATAATATACCAATGTCCTGTCAGTGACCTGGTCAGTTTTTGTAATGAAGGGCCTGTTTTGCATCATGCATTCTATTGACAGCTTAAGCCATAAACTTTATCCTGTGTATCTCTGTGACTAAGAGCTTCAGTGATTTTATGACTCAATGCATACACACTAGCATTTGGTGGCTAGTTAGAGGGTTCTGGCACTTCAAAGAAAATACAAACACAATTCTTCTTGAAAACAAATAACTGTTTTGAGTGCAAGCTGCACAAAGTTAACTCCTTAGGAGCTGAATCCTGAGATATTTGTGACATTTTTGAGAGATAAACATGGTGCCTGCAGATGCCAGTCACTAAGTTAGCACACACGATCGCAAACTTTTTCCTATGTTTAGGCCTAAGCTTTTATCACAGTGTGTGCCTTTCCCTCACACAGCTCTTTATCTTAACAGCACTCCCAAGTCTTGCTGACGTCTGCTAGCTAGCACTGTAAGTTTCCTGAGCAGACGGCTTGAGTGTGCAGGATAAATCACTGATGGCCCCCACCTACACAGCCCTTCCCAACAAACTGCCGCACTCTTACAGGACCGATCTGACACACTGCAGCCTGCATGTGTAGTAAGCATGTAAACTAAGTTAGATAACCGGGGGGGAGACACCTACCTTACAACAGCGCAGCATGAGCGAAGTGAACTGTCCCACGGCGCGTCTTCCTCTCTTCCTCACTCTGCACACGTGCGCTGCGTGCTGCATGCAGCCCAACTAATCGACTGACCAACAAATCGATAATGAAAATCGTTGACGATTTTCATTATCGATTAAGTCGATTAGTTGTTTCAGCCCTAAAGTATTTTATACTTCATGAATGAAAGTCCCCATTATTTGTTCCAATGGTAAATCGTAGCGTTTCACAAACGCTAGGATTTACCATCACTTTAAAGGGACAGTCAAGTACAAAATTAACTTTCATGTTTCAAATAGGGCATGTAATTTTAAACAACTTTCCAATTTACTTTTATCACCAATTTTGCTTTGTTCTCTAGGTATTCTTAGTTGAAAGCTAAACCTAGGAGGTTCATATGCTAATTTCTTAGACCTTGAAGGCCACCTCGAATCTAAATGCTAATCTAGATTTTCACCACTAGAGGGCATTAGTTCACGTGTTTCATATAGATAACATTGAGCTCATTTATTATTATTATCGGTTATTTGTAGAGCGCCAACAGATTCCGCAGCGCTAAATGCACGTGAATTTACCATGGAGACAGCTCTGATTGGCTAAACTGCAAGTCTGTCAAAAGAACTGAAATAAGGGGGCAGTCTGCTGAGGCTTAGATACAAGGTAAGTACAGAAGTAAAACGTGTATAATTATAACTGTGTTGGTTTTGCAAAACTGGGGAATTGGTAATTAAGGGATTATCTATCTTTTAAAACAACAAAAATTCTGGTGTTGACTGTCCCTTTAAATACGCAGATAATGTCTGCTGCTATATAGTTGCAATGTACAGGCAAATACAATTTTTAATACAATGTTAGTGAATGGGTTTGTCAGCATCCCAAAGGCAACTTTCCAGACTTCATTGTAAAGATTTGTACCACTGTCCCCCTTTTATTAAAAATAATTACAAATATTTAAATGTCTGCAGGTAATCTAACACAGACCTCAGCATATAATGCACTAAAACATATGTATACTATAAAAGTGTTTGTAACGCGTCCGTCGTCAGTTGCGCTTGCAGCGGCGGGCTTGACTGGGCGGGTGGGACCTCTGCACTACAGAAAATGGCCAGTGTATATGGGAGCGTGCGCGCACTGGCGGGGGCATGGCTGGGAAGGAGCGGACATGACAGAGGAGTGGCTGGGCGGAGCGGGCGGGACCACTGCACTACAGGAAATGGCCCGTGTACACGGGCTTTACCACTAGTTAAATGATAAACTAGTTGTTACACAATACAAACTAGTACCAAATAATTACAATTTCAATATTTTTAGATACGCATGTAAGCATAATTTAAATTAAAACATTAATTTTTTGTTGTCTGTTAAAAGACAGCTGGTGAATTTTATTTGCTATATACACTCATTGCAGCTGCACAAACCACAACAGAAGTAATGTTATATTGTGATTACTGTAATGATCCAATGATTTTTGTATTTTAAAATGAAAGCATACTTAAAGGCACAGTGTACTGTAAAATTGACATTAGATTTCTCAAAAATGACTTAGAAAACTGCCATCAAGTTACCATTGCAAATCGGTTAGTAATTATGACCCTGTAATGTGACTTTTTTTATTAAGCAAAACTGTATAACAGTGTAACTTTCGTAATATTGTTTTACCAAGGAAATGACAACCTATTACTATTACGATCGCTCGTTGTAATACACGAAGATCCCTCATGCTATTGCACATCTGCTCTGTGTGCACCTCAGCTGGCTGGTGCATACATGTATAAACTGTACCTCCTGGGCATCAGCTGGCAGGCTATGACTGGTGCATACAATAAACGGTACCTCCTGCGCATCAGCTAGCAGGCTAAGACTGGCGCATACATGTATAAACTGTACCTCCTGCGCATCAGCTGGCAGGCTAAGACTGGTGCATACATGTATAAACTGTACCTCCTGCGCATCAGCTGGCAGGCTATGACTGGTGCATACATGTATAAACTGTACCTCCTGCGCATCAGCTGACTGGTGCATTCATGTATAAACTGTACCTCCTGCGCATCAGCTGACTGGTGCATTTGTGTATAAACTGTACCTCCTGGGCATCAGCTAGCAGGCTATGACTGGTGCATACTTGTATAAACTGTACCTCCTGGGCATCAGCTGGCAGGCTATGACTGGTGCATACATGTATAAACTGTACCTCCTGCGCATCAGCTGACTGGTGCATTCATGAATAAACTGTACCTCCTGCGCATCAGCTGACTGGTGCATTCATGTATAAACTGTACCTCCTGCGCATCAGCTGGCAGGCTATGACTGGTGCATACATGTATAAACTGTACCTCCTGCGCATCAGCTGGCAGGCTATGATTGGTGCATACATGTATAAACTGTACCTCCTGGGCATCAGCTGGCAGGCTATGACTGGTGCATACATGTATAAACTGTACCTCCTGCGCATCAGCTAGCAGACTATGACTGGCGCATACATGTATAAACTGTACCTCCTGCGCATCAGCTGACTGGTGCATTCATGTATAAACTGTACCTCCTGCACATCAGCTGGCAGGCTATGATTGGTGCATTCATGTATAAACTGTACCTCCTGCGCATCAGCTGGCAGGCTATGACTGGTGCATACATGTATAAACTGTACCTCCTGCGCATCAGCTGGCAGGCTATGATTGGTGCATACATGTATAAACTGTACCTCCTGGGCATCAGCTGGCAGGCTATGACTGGTGCATACATGTATAAACTGTACCTCCTGCGCATCAGCTAGCAGACTATGACTGGCGCATACATGTATAAACTGTACCTCCTGCGCATCAGCTGACTGGTGCATTCATGTATAAACTGTACCTCCTGCACATCAGCTGGCAGGCTATGATTGGTGCATTCATGTATAAACTGTACCTCCTGCGCATCAGCTAGCAGGCTATGACTGGTGCATACATGTATAAACTGTACCTCCTGGGCATCAGCTGGCAGGCTATGATTGGTGCATACATGTATAAACTGTACCTCCTGGGCATCAGCTGGCAGGCTATGATTGGTGCATACATGTATAAACTGTACCTCCTGGGCATCAGCTGGCAGGCTATGATTGGTGCATACATGTATAAACTGTACCTCCTGCGCATCAGCTGGCAGGCTATGACTGGTGCATACATGTATAAACTGTACCTCCTGCGCATCAGCTGGCAGGCTATGATTGGTGCATACATGTATAAACTGTACCTCCTGGGCATCAGCTGGCAGGCTATGATTGGTGCATACATGTATAAACTGTACCTCCTGCGCATCAGCTAGCAGACTATGACTGGCGCATACATGTATAAACTGTACCTCCTGCGCATCAGCTGACTGGTGCATTCATGTATAAACTGTACCTCCTGCGCATCAGCTAGCAGGCTAAGACTGGTGCATACATGTATAAACTGTACCTCCTGCGCATCAGCTAGCAGGCTATGACTGGTGCATACATGTATAAACTGTACCTCCTGCGCATCAGCTGGCAGGCTATGACTGGTGCATACATGTATAAACTGTACCTCCTGCGCATCAGCTGGCAGGCTATGACTGGTGCATACAATAAACGGTACCTCCTGCGCATCAGCTGGCAGGCAATCGCTGGTGCATACATGTATAAACTGTACCTCCTGGGCATCAGCTGACAGGCTATGACTGGTGCATACAATAAACGGTACCTCCTGCGCATCAGCTAGCAGGCTATGACTGGTGCATACATGTATAAACTGTACCTCCTGGGCATCAGCTGGCAGGCTATGACTGGTGCATACATGTATAAACTGTACCTCCTGCGCATCAGCTGGCAGGCTATGACTGGTGCATACAATAAACTGTACCTCCTGCGCATCAGCTAGCAGGCTATGACTGGTGCATACATACAGCTGGTGAATTTTATTTGCTATATACACTCATAGCAGCTGCACAAACCACAACAGAAGTAATGTTATATTGTGATTACTGTAATGATCCAATGATTTTTGTATTTTAAAATGAAAGCATACTTAAAGGCACAGTGTACTGTAAAATTGACATTAGATTTCTCAAAAATGTCTTAGAAAACTGCCATCAAGTTACCATTGCAAATCTGTTAGTAATTATGACACTGCAACGTGATTTTTTTTTATCAAGGAAAACTGTATAACAGTGTAACTCCTGCGCATCAGCTGGCAGGCTATGACTGGTGCATAGATGTATAAACTTTACCTCCTGCGCTCTCTGGCACCAACTTCCACATTGCACTACTTGACTTCCAGTTATTCTGTATCTGTACACACTGTCAGCGGCGCACAGTCAACACGTCACCAGCACTGATTGCCGCCTTACTGCTGGTTTGTCTCCTAGCATTCCGTATAGGGCAACCATTATTAGGAAGCAGCACCCCATAGTGGTGATTTGTGGAATTACATGTTAAAGCAAGTTACTGTATTGTAAAATATACAATTTGCTATTTGGAATTATTTACCTCGCTTAGTTCTTATTGACACTGCATGTTAATGGTAATGGAAACTAAATTAAAGGAAATAATAGTGTCAGTTTTTGGACTAGATTAAATAGCAAATAAGTATGTGAAAAATTAAAGTGATGACAGACAAGTTATTGAACATTTAGAGGACGATAAGAACCAGATTACAAATTGGATTTGATTACAAACATACATGTGGTATGGAGAATAAAAACATCACTGCAGTTAAATCAAGTCCATGGTTAATATTTATTATGTGCCTGGTAGTTAAGTGCAGACTACATGATATATTTTAGATTGCACACAGGTCTACCTAATATTATTGCGCTTTTTGGAGGAGTGGGACTGGGGAGGTATCCTGGGTGGAGTTTACTAGAAGTGGGAGGTAGCCTGGGCGGAGTTTACTAGAAGTGGGAGGTAGCCTGGGCGGAGTTTACTAGAAGTGGGAGGTAGCCTGGGCGGACGTTAGGCATAGTGTGTGTTAGCGTACTAGAGATGTGTGGGCGGGGTAGAGATGTGTGGGCGGGGTAGAGATGTGTGGGCGGGGTTCCGGGAATTGCCGATTCAACACCGTAAGCCAGTGTCACTGTCTGTCATGCATTGCCCTTCCCCGTCCCACTGTCTTGCAGTCATTGGTTAAGGAGGATTAGCAAATTGCAGGCTTTGCAGCTACTCAATTCGGTTTTACAAATAGACAAGTTACTATTATTTATTAACCTATAACTGACTGGAGCTGATCGTAGCTGCTTCAGACCTGGGATTAACTGATTGTATTCACTGCTGTTTTCATGATGGCGCAGGCACTATCAGGGCTGGGGCGACCCGTTCTGCTACAGGCAGCCAGAAGTGTGCGAGGCCTGAGAGTAAGGATTGTTTTTACACACTCTATTAAATCTATCTAAACTGTGGATTTATCGCTGACAAAGTTGGTTGTTGATCATAAGGTCACAACTTGAATAATTACAACGTGTAAAACTTTTCCGATTTTTTTTTCTTCTATCAGACACATGTTGTTAGGTACTATGACGTTGATTCTACCATCTTTAATAGGGGCGCAATTAACCACAGGTTTAGAATAAGTAAACACATTTTATTCTGTAGGCCGATAAACAATCACATTAATAATACGATAAACTAGATCACTAAAATGTTTGGAATGGTGGTCAGTAGTTTACTAAGTCAAATGTCTTATGATTTAGTTGAAATTTTGGCAAAAACCTGTTATCCTATTTGGCAATAAGATCACGTGCAGAACCAGCACACAAGTTCAATACTAATACTTCCCCCCCTCTTAACCCCTTAATGACCGGACCATTTTTCAATTTTCTTACCCTTAATGACAATGGCTATTTTTGCGGTGTTTGTGTTTAGCTGTAATTTTCCTCTTTCTCATTTGCTGTACCCACACATATTATATACCGTTTTTTTTCCATTAAATGGACTTATTAAAGATACCATTATTATCATCATATCTTATAATTTACTATAAAAAAATTATAAAATATGAGGAAAAAATGGAAAAAAAACACACTTTTTCTAACTTTGACCCACAAAATCTGTTACACATCTACAACCACTAAAACACACCCGTGCTAAATAGTTTCTAAATTTTGTCCTGAGTTTAGAAATACCCAATGTTTAGTACAATAAATACAAGTAGCACTTTGCTATTTCCAAACCATTTTTTTTTTCAAAATTAGCGCTAGTTACATTTTAACACTACTATCTTTCAGGAATCCCTGAATATCCCTTGACATGTATATATTTATATTTAGAAGACATCCCAAAGTATTGATCTAGGCCCATTTTGGTATATTTCATGCCACCATTTCACCGCCTAATGCGATCAAAAAAAAAGTTCACTTTTTCACAAAATTTGTCACAAACTTTAGGTTTCCCACTGAAATTATTTACAAACAGCTTCTGCAATTATGGCACAAATGGTTGTAAATTCTTCTCTGGGATCCCCTTTTTCAGAAATAGCAGACTTATATGGCTTTTGGGTTGCTTTTTGGTAATTAGAAGGCCGCTAAATGCCGCTGCGCACCACACGTGTTTTATGCCCAGGAGTGAAGGGGTTAATTAGGGAGCTTGTAGGGTTAATTTTAGCTTTAGTGTAGTGTAGTAGACAACCCCAAGTATTGATCTAGGCCCATTTTGGTATATTTTATGCCACCATTTCACCGCCAAATGCGAGCAAATAAAAAAAAAAAAAAAAAAAAAAAAAGTTACATTTTTCACAATTTTAGGTTTCTCACTGAAATTATTTACAAACAGCTTGTGCAATTATGGCAGAAATTGTTGTAAAAGCTTCTCTGGGATCCCCTTTGTTCAGAAATAGCAGACTTATATGGCTTTGGCGTTGCTTTTTGGTAATTAGGCCGCTAAATGCTGCTGCGCACCACACGTGAATTATGCCCAGCAGTGAAGGGGTTAAATTAGGTAGCTTGTAGGGAGCTTGCAGGGTTAATTTTAGAGATCAGCCTCCCACCTGACACATCCCACCCCCTGATCCCTCCCAAACAGCTCTCTTCCCTCCCCCACCCCACAATTGTTCCCGCCATCTTCAGTACTGGCAGAAAGTTTATATTTTTTTTAAAAAAAAAATCCCTTTTTTTTTCCTCTTTCTGCCCTCATTCATTGGTGTCAGTGTGGCTAATGGGTGCACGCGCACATGCATGCTCAAGCGCACATGCATGCTCACGTGCACGCGCGCGCATTGTGCACGCGCACCCTCACACCCGGCACTATCGCTACCGGTGCAGAGAGGGCCACAGAGTGGCTCTCTCTGCATCAGGGGCTTGTAAAGTGGTATTGCAGGATGCCTCCATATCGAGGCATCACTGCAATACCCTCAGAGCTGCTGGAAGCATTTGTGATCGCTTCCAGCACTCTGTTAGACAACTGACGTACCAGGTACGTCCATTGTCATTAACTGCTTGTTAATGCATGACGTACCTGGTACGTCAGTTGTCATTAAGGGGTTAAAGGGACACAAAACCCATATTTTTTTCTTTCACGATTTAGAAAGAAGATGGAATTATAAACAACTTTCTAATATACTTCTATTATCTAATTTGCTTCATTCTCTTGATATCATTTGCAGAAAAGCATATCTAGATAGGCTCAGTAGCTGCTGATTGGTGGCTGCACATAGATGCCTCGAGTGATTGGATCACCAGTGTGCATTGCTATTTCTTCAACAAAGGATAGCTAAAGAATGACACAAATGAGTTAATAGAAGTAAATTGGAATGTTGTTTAAAGCTGTATCCTCTATCTGAATCATGAATTAAATTTTTGGGGTTTAATATCCCTTTAAGATGGCGAAAATGTGACATGTAAACAGCAACGCGGTCTCTTAGGTACAGGTTGCCTCCATGCTTGTACCTGCTTTTGTCTGCTTTCATGTTTATACCTAGTGCTTATGCATGCTCACCTCATGACAGTCCCACTCTGCATGTGCACACCTGGTGACGGACAACTTAGTGACAAGCATTACTCTGTACCAACAATTATTGCCTTACTTATATTTTTGACATTGATTTGGAAATAAGTGCCATTCCTGTGTATACAGCAAAGTAACACAGTATAATGCTTACTTTTTTTCTTTTTTTTGAGAGGGAAAAACAAAATCTTTATCCTTAGTATATTTTTGTTTTGATGAATGCTGTGATTGATGAACAAAGAAATATACTGTACATGGAATTTTAGAAAGAGAAGTGCGTTATTAAAGAAAGTGCACCAAGCCATGACCTAGGGTAACACATTTAATTACTACAAGTCTGAGCTGATTTTAGGGACATATTGTCTGTCTTCCTCTATATTGGCCGTCATCTGTCTGTGCACATACAGTTTCCATTTACAAGTAATCAGCCTTCATACCCAGCCATAGAACAGAGCCAACTGCTGTAGCAGTGGCTGAAGTCACTTAGCTATGCGCCGTACCACTATAACATAGGCTGCGGATATATGCGCTGGCGCTGTGTAACTTCCTGACCAAGAACGCATCCACCAGGTGTGTAATTACCAAAGATAATGGAAAATATCAGCGCTTTCCCCTCATTTACTGGCAGATACAATTGACCCTTCTCTCCAAATGGACCATAAAGAGTACAAAAACACCAAAACAAAAGTTATTATACTGGCGCAAAAAGAATTGCTGAAGCGGATATGTATTATAAAAATTAATATAAAATACCCAAGAATAAAGTGGATATCAGAACAGCACTCGTAATGCTACCAATAAAAAATTAAAATCTGTTTATACAAAAAGTTAATATGTTAGAATTTATCTAAAAAAAAAATTTGATGTGCACATTTATAAAACCACGTCGGTTAATAAAGCAATACATTATAAAATAGTATGTAGATCCACGAGAACATTATCTATATGCGCTTAAATAGATTCAGCAATATTTTCCTGTTAGAACCAAATTTAATTGATCGTTAAGTCCACATATGAAAATTAATATCTCCCAAACAGAGTATAGTTAAAGTTGCACCTTAGATATGATGTATCAAAAGCACAGTTCGGTGTTAATTTACTCACAGTGTCTCTTAGGTGTAGCCTTGCAAATCCGAGCCGTCATGCTCTATAGTAGGCCACTAGAAGTGGCGTCTGACAGCTGTATTCTGGTGGACTGTTAGAGGTCACATAATCCGCTCTTCCACGTCACTCCTTTTAAAATGGGGATTCCCTTCACCTGACACCTCCGTTTCTCACATATGTAGTAGTTTGTTTTTTTCTGTAGTTTTCTGTTATAGCTCCAATCATTTTTCCAGGCACATTGATCCCTTGCCTCCACTATTGTTTGTAATCCGGACGTAATCCTTAAATTTGTCTGCTCCTGCTCAGACAAACAGATCTGAGCCGGTAAACAATACAAATTGGCTAATAGGTGTTATTTTATGACTTAAACGACTAAGGGCTAGATTACAAGTGGAGAGCAACGCTAATATGTGCTGGTATTATAAGTTAGCCGCAATTGCTTCAAAATACTGTTTTAACACAGCGATCTTTTGGTTTAACCATGAAAATAGCTTGTCCAATGCAGCAACCAGAAATATATCTCCTACTGATATGTTCCAAAAAGAACAAAACAGGCTGTCTAGTGAGTGATTTCTGGTTTGCTGCAATAATCCTGTTAAAACAGTATTTTGAAGCAAAAAAAACTGAGAATTTGCATATCTTACCCAGAATTCTCTTGTGCATTGTTAACATTGCATATTAAGTATTTCTGGGAAAAAGCAAGCGGGGAATCTATTTCCTATGCAAATATTTACATTGATTTTATTTATTTATATATATATATATATATATATATATATATATATATATATATATATATATATATATATATATATATATATTCACCCATCTGTGGCTGCTCGATAAACACCCAGCCATTACAAGTGGCTGGTTATTGCTACCGCAGGCTCGCGGTAGCAATTAGCGCTCAGCAAATTAAGCAGAGGTCAGACCTCCTGGTTAATTTTCAATATAACCCCTTCTTTTCACTGTAGTAATCTTTATTAAAAAATAAAAATAGTAGCATCTTTTTTAATAAAGTAACTGAACAAAGCAGTTATAAGGAGCTAAAGTTAGCTGTTGTGGAGAGTTAAAAAAATGGCACTGAAAAGTGTGTATACATTGCGGTCTATGGGAACTGTGTGTTCCCAGTAAATATATATGTATATGCTTATGTGTATATATATATATATATATATATATATATATATATATATATATATATATATTATTTTTTTTTTTTTTTTTTATTTGCTGCACGACTTACCCCCTGACGTCATGAGAATGAAGCTCCCATTGGAGCCTATGGAACACGCTCTCATTAGCGCAGTGCTTCTGTGCATTGCAAACGCAAGGTGGAGCTGTCCGCTTGTGTTGCAGCAAAGCCAAGCAAGCTGAAATTTATCAATTTAACCAGACCTGAGCTATTGAGCAGCTTTCAAAGGAACAAGATCTTCCTTTCTATAACTCAGTCCAGATTAGAATGCATAGAAAGAACTGTTTGCAGAAAAATGCAAGTGAAGTCTGTGTTGTGTGATTATTTTATTAGGTTTATAATGCTGTTTAGCAAATGTTTTTGTTCATTTAAATTAGTTTAATTATATATTCTCTGTTGTGTGATTATTTTATTAGGTTTATAATGCTGTCTAGCATTTAAAGTCTTCATTTCAAAGCTTTTAAAATAATGTATTGGGTGTTACTTATGACAATTTTGAGAGGGGCCTGGAACCTAACTACCTCACTTCCCATTGACTTACATTATAAATTGGGTTTCAATTTACAACGGTTTCGATTTACAACCATTCCATCTGGAACCTAACCCCGGCGTAAACTGAGGGCTACCTGTATATATATATTATGCATAATCAAACATTTTATGGAAAATGAGTTTGTCTATTTAAACACACTTGCCTTTGTAATAAAATGGTGCTGTTCTAACAGTCCCTGGAAATTAAAAACAAACAAACAAATTCTGTAACCTGCAAATTTAAATAGCTAGTTTAAAGGGACAGGAAATCCACGATTTAGATAGAATATACGGTTTTAATAACATTCAAATGTACCTCTGTTATCACACGTGATTCATTATCTTGGCCTCCTTTGTTGAAGGAGAAGCAATGCACTACTGGGAGCAAGCTTAACACATCAGACGAGCCAATGACAAGAGGCATATATGTACAGCCACCAATCAGCAGCTAGCTCCCAGTAGTGCATTGCAGCTCCTTCAACAAAGGATTCTAAAAAAAATAAAGTAAATTAGATAATATAAGTACATTGGAAAGTTGCTTAAAATTGCATGCTCGGCCTGAATCATGAAAGTTTAATTTTGACTTTACTGTCCCTTAAAGTAATTTGCAGCATTTCGAAACATGGGTTACAGAATTTGCTTCTTGGCATCTCTAGGGAGTGTGGGACAGGCATCTCTAGGGACTGTGGGACAAAGCACAAGTTTTAAACAAAAGCAAAATATGATAACGGGGACATAAAACCCCCCAAAAATTATTTCATGGTTGTAAAATTATTTTTACCCCCAATTCATTTCTATTTATCACATTTACTTTGTTGAAAAGCAGGTTTGAAGGTATTAGGAGCGTGCACGTGACTGAAGCAATATATGGCAGCAGTTTTATAATTATAGTGTTCTCCCCAGGACCTTTTTTAATGGGTGCACCACCCAGCTGATTTTTCTGACCACTCGGCTGAAATGTTAGGCAAAAAGAATCTAAATTCAGCCAATATTACAATTCTTCATTATGTATTGCTCAAATTATCGTTAAATACATTTAGCTTAAATTATGCTTTTCATTTGCGCATTGGATAGCAGAAAATGTTATCCTATTAGAAAGTATTACACCCTGACTACTTTATAAGTTTTCTGTGGAGAAAACAGAATTATGTTATACATTTGTAAGAACAATAGGTGTCACCAGTGTTCTCTGCCATGTAGTGCTCCAAAAATGCGCACACAACCTATCTAGAAATCACTTCATAAAAGAATACCAGGAGAATGAAGTGCATTTGATAAGTAAATTGAAAACTTTTTAAAAATTGTGTGCTCTGTCTGATTCGCAAAAGGAAAACCTGGGGTTTCATGTTCCTTTAATCCCCATCAGTGCATTTCTGGGACCTGGTAGCTGGTCCCAGGAATGCACTGATAGCTCGTTTTACTCAGAAATACAAATGGCAGTACCTGTCTTCTATACCCCTTTGACTTTATTATAATGAAATGATGTTGAGGTCTCATCAATCTGGTATTCATTACGACCGCTATAAAATGTAGGAATAGTCGGCATTCTATGGTTTATTTAAAGGGACGGTCTAGTCAAAATGAAACTTTTATGATTTAGATAGGGCATATAATTTTTAAATAACTTTCCAATTTACATTTATTATCAAATTTGCTTTGTTCTCTTTGTATTCTTTGCTGAAAGCTAAACCTAGGTAGGCTCAAACTGATTTCTAAACTGTTAAAACCCACCTCTTATCTGAGTTTATTTTGACAGTTTTTCAGTTAGACATTGCTAGTTCATGTTTGCCATATAAATAACATTGTGCTCACTCCTGTGGAGTTATTTGAGAGTCAGCACTGATTGGCTAAAATGCAGGTCTGTCAAAAGAACTGAGATAAGTGGGCAGTCTGCAGAGGTTTTTTTTTTTTTCATACATAATTTTTATTGACCAACAAAAGGCACATTTATACAGTAATGCAGGATAAAGCAGAACATGAGAGAAGTTGTCAGTGTCTGCAGACATTATTGCAAAGTTACAAGCCAGGCAGAGTATAGTACAGAGCAGAGCCTAATAAGTTTTTTTTTTCTCCTTTTTTTTTGGGGGGGGGGGGGGGATAATTATTCCCCTATCCAAGCAAACAACAACAAAAAAAAAAAAAAGAAGAACCCTTGGTTCTCCATCTTCCCCCCCCCCCCCCAATCTCGCAATGTTACAAAATATTTTTCCACTCTGCAGTCAGTTGCAAGGATCACTAAGATGAATTCTGTTGAATGTCTCATAGCAAAGAGGATTTGTAGTTGGAATGTTAACGGGAACGATATGAGAACCTTGTCCCATTTATCTGAAAAAAATGTTTAACTTTGTTACCGGGGGGGTTAAAGCGTCATATTGCTCCACCGCTATTTAAAATCTGATTTCCTTTAGAAAGACCCTGAAACTAGGGCTATACTTATCTTTCCAAGATTTAAGGATAAGTTGTCTAGCAATGAGAATGGCTGTATTAATTAGGTATCTATTATGAATTCTCATTGTTACACAAAAGAATAATATATTTATTCAGCATAATTTTAGTGTCTAAAAATGTATTCAACCAAAATTTGGGACCACAATTTTTGGATCTTGGGACATTGCCAAAAACAGTGAAAACTAGGGCTATACTTATCTTTCCAAGATTTAAGGATAAGTTGTCTAGCAATGAGAATGGCTGTATTAATTAGGTATCTATTATGAATTCTCATTGTTACACAAAAGAATAATATATTTATTCAGCATAATTTTAGTGTCTAAAAATGTATTCAACCAAAATTTGGGACCACAATTTTTGGATCTTGGGACATTGCCAAAAACAGTGAAGAAGGTCCGCTTCCCATGAATGGCATCTAGAACATGGAATTTTATCAGTAGGGTTCCGTTTTGACCTCATGAGGGAAGTAATGTCTGCTCTATTTTCATGAGCCTCCTTCCAAATTATTGATGCTGTGTATTTATTAATTCTAGTGAAAACATCTTTAAAATCATCGAATTGCAGGTTCTCTAGGTCAATAGCCCATTTAGAATATAGCGTCCTTAATTTTACCCTGATTTAATATAAAGGTTTTATAAAGGAGAGCAGTGGAGTATAGACCCGATAGACCCGATTGGTATATTTTAATTATCATATTCAACATTCCCAAAGAAAAAGTTTATTTTCTACAAATCTTCTTAACTGAGAGAAAATGTCTAACTTGAAGATATGCAAAAAAATCTTTATTACTCAAACTAAAATCTTGGACCAGTTGTTCAAATAACTTGATTGAGTTTGTTTCTTCAACCAATAGTTGGATCACTAGATTAAGACCCTTCTGTGCCCACTTGTGAAAAAGTCTAGAGTCTAATCCATTCTCAAATTCCGGGTTCCCTTGAATAGGCAGGAGGGTAGAAAAGGAGTTATCTATATTTAGCCCTTTACAAATTGTATTCCAGGCCTTGACTATGTTAAGAAAAGTGTACTTAAGAATGTTAATTTTTAAACTTTCTATTCTGGGAATATGCAAAAGTGCTTTGAGTATGGAAAGATTATGTTCTCTTCCACTTGGTAGCTTGTAATATAGTCAGACCCTGTTAACCTCTAACACAATTTTGGCCATACTTGACCAATTGTATGTTTTAATATCAGGCAATGCCATACCTCCATAGGAGAGCCTATAGATATGCGGTTTTCCTTTACCCAAATTTTTTTTCCAGCAATATGAGTAGAACTTTATTATATCTTTACTATGAATAAACATTGGTATATTCTGTATAATTTGGGGAATAATATTATTTTGATCAAAGACATTTTTGCAGAAAGAGACGGGGGGAGTCTCGACCAGTCACGTAGTGAGGCTAATTTTTTTTACCATAACGGGGGTAGTTCAATTCATACCACTGTTTAGGATCTTTAGAGAGCACTATTCTGAGATACTTTATCTTCTCTGTTGTTAGAGAAAAAGGATTTTCTGTTACGCTATTCTTGTGTTTAATAATCCATAATATTTCTGACTTATTGGCATTCATTTTATAGCCTGTGAAAGAGCTATATGTTTTCAAGATATCAAATAATTTTGGTATTGAGTCCTTTTGTGTTTCTCATGTATAATAAGATGTCATCCGCATATAGAGCTAATACATGGTCTCTGTCCCCAATCGAGACTCCTGCTAGTTTATTTCTGCAAAATACTGCAAGAGATTCTAAAGAGATGTTGAATAAAAGTGGGGAAAGTGGACATCCCTGTCTAGTCCCCTTCTGAAGATAGATATTTGGTGAGTTGCTACCATTAATAATAAGAGAAGATGCAGGATTTTTATAGATCAATTTAATAAAGTTTAAGAAATGTCCAGATAGCCCAAATTTGTCAAGGGAGGTAAAAAGGTGATCCCATGAAATTGAATCAAACGCCTTTTCGGCATCTAAGGTAATCAGCGCAAAATCCCCTATTTCCTGTTTTTTTATCTTCCTGTATATAATATTTATCCCAGTAATACTCTATAAGCGTCAAAACTAATATTTTTCATTGATATTCTCCCATGCATGAAACCCATTTGATCAGGATGTATTAGAGGATCAAGAACTTTTTTTTGAGGCAATTAGCTATAAT
This sequence comes from Bombina bombina, assembly GCF_027579735.1. Classification (NCBI taxonomy): domain Eukaryota; kingdom Metazoa; phylum Chordata; class Amphibia; order Anura; family Bombinatoridae; genus Bombina; species Bombina bombina. The sequence goes on from NC_069503.1 coordinate 973,349,104, forward strand.
AGAAGCAAGAAATTTGTAGTCACAGTTAAGGAGAGAAATAGGATGATAGGAGTCCATTGACTCAGGATCCTTCTCTTTTTTTGAAATTAAGACTATATTAGATAATGTAAAGAAGGTAGATAACATCTCGTTTTTTTTATATAGTATTTATTATAAAGATTGGAGAGAACAGGTGTAATATGATCTACTAGCATTTTATAAAACTCAGTCGGGGATCTGGTCTGGACCTGGGTCTTTCAAATTGGCAGAACTCTTAATTGCTTGTGAAATTTCATGCTGCTGAATATCTCTATTCAGCTCTAATAGAGAGTCTGTCGAGATTTTAGGGAGATTTAATAAACGCCAAAAAGATTCCTTATTGGTACAGATATGTGGTCATGAGTATAAATCTTTTGGAAATACTGAAAAAAATTATCCTGAATCTCTTTGATATTAGTCAGCCGCTGCTCACCTACTCTGATTGCTTCAATAAGATTATTTTTTTCCCTACTTTTCACTACATTGACCACAAATTTAGCAGACTTGGGGCCATATTTATTGAAGATGACTTTATTTTTGATCTCTGCTTTGACCATCTGTTGATTGAGGAAGGTTTCTCTTTCAAGTTTTGCTTTTTGATATTCCTTCCAATTATCCTTGTTCTGATATTGTATATACGTTTATATATTTATTCCTAAATTGATTAGCCAATTGGAGTTCTCTTGCTTTCCAACATCCCCTTTTTTTTTTTTTTTTTTTTTTTTTAAACCTTTATCTCTCCTCTGAGCACTGCTTTGGCAGTCTCCCAGAATATCTCTGGTTTGGATTCATACTCCTTGTTGAACTGTTTAAACTCCAGCTATTTTCCAATCAGCCAATTCCTAAATCCTTTTAGAAGAAATGTAGGGAAAAAAAAGTTCCCAACTCCTTTTTCATGGGCCTTCTTACTTTTAATTGACAATGTAATAATTGCATGGTCCGAAATCAATACCTCCTTAATATCGGCCTTAGTCTCATAGCGAGCAGTCTGCAGAGGTTTAGATACAAGATAATCACACAGGTAAAAAGTGTAATAATATAACTGTGTTGGTTATGAAAAACTGAGGAAAGGTTAATAAAGGGATTATCTATCTTTTTAAACAATACAATTTTTAGCACTAGACTTAAAGTGAAGGTAAAGTTTTTCGTTTTTGCAGCCTGTATTCTATTCCTCATCTAATATATAGTATGATCGCAACTTTTTTTTTTAATTTTTTTTTTATATATATTATTGTTATAAATACACTTTATATTTACATTCCCGGCCGTTCCTAGCTCCGCCCTCCATGTATTTCCGGATAATTGCCTTTATTACGTACAGAGCGGTCCCACCCGCTCTGTACGTACTTCAAATGCGCGTTCCCGATTGCCGGAACAATTGCGCATGCGCACCATTCCCCATACAATCGATTTGCGCCTGCGTGACCCAAAAAATGTTATGCCTAAAGCGCAGGCGTCAATCGTTACAACATAGTATTCAATGACTAGCTATTCATTCATTACTATGTTGTAAGCGAATTGTGAACGCTGCAAGGGCCCGATCCGATATGCAGCGTCGCCCGCAAATGCCGGCGACGCTGAAATTTGCGCTGGTTTGGTATCACATATACAGCGTAACCTAGAAGTTACGCTCGTATATTTCTGCCGTCGCCCGTAGTTTTTTTGGGCCATAGGCAGGTATACCAAACCAGCCCAGTTTGGTATCCAATATACAGCGTAAGGACTTACGTGGCGAAAATGGAGAAATCTTACTCCATTTTCACCTCGCCACAAAAAGCAGCCGTAGTAAGCCTTACGCTGTCTATTGGAGCCCCGTAACTCCCTAAACTAGCTACAAAATAAACCTAACACCTAACGCATGCGCAATGTCTATCTAGCTGTCAACCGCGATCCCCGCCGTAATCCCTAATAAAATATTTAACCCCTAAACCGCCGCTCCCGGACCCCCAAGGCAGAACATACAGTGATCTGAGATGTCTTAGCAGAAAATGCAGCATGTCTGCAGAAAGAATGGGACACTTTGCAGGAACTGTCAGCGATTTAACTTTGCAGCACTGCTCCACATTAGGCTGTTCTTTTCAAACAGAGATGTGCTTTGGCTGCATTGTGTACGTTTTTCTTAACACAGTGCATTCAGAGCAAAGTGCTGTTTGAAGTGAACAGTCAAATATGCAGTAGAGCTGCAAAGCAGCAGTGTATTGGTTGTCGACTGGCTCTCAGGCATTTTTCCAAACCCGCCCCCCTAGCCTGTCCCAGTCTGCAAAGCTGTTTTTTCTGAATGTAAGACGTTAGTATGAGCAATGCACCTTTTTTAATACTAATACTTCTATGTTAGACAAAGAGAAAAAGGAAACAAATTTATTCAAGGGACATTTTACTTTTTTTTTTTTGTCTGCAGCTAATTTGCAATGCAATTTTCAACTACTGCACTATATTATAAAACTTTAAAAATGGCTTTATTCTCCAGTTAACCAACACATTGCAATTGTACTGGTGCTTAAGTGTAACTGCCTAATTTACAATTGAATTTTATTTAAAAATGATCCGCAGAAACATTTTCACTAAAAAAATATCTCATCGCAGAAAGTGAAAAAAAGTCCTGCCTCTGGGTCCCGGACCCCGCCGCCACCTACATTAACTACCCCCTAATGTGATCCCCCTACACCGTCGCCAACAATATTAAACTACCCCCTAAAGTGAGCCCCTTACACCGCCGCCATCTACCTTACCTACCCACTAAAGTGAGCCCCCTTACACCGCCTCCATCTACCTTACCTACCCCCTAATGTGAGCTCCTACCCCGCCGCCATCTATTTTAAAATTATTAACCCCTAATTTAATCCCCCTACCCCGCCGCCACCTATATTAAATTAATTAACCCCTAATCTAATCCCCCTACCCCGCCGCCAGCTATATTAAATTATTTAACCCCTAAAATACTAAACTATCCCTACCACTAAACCCAAGTCTAACCCTAAAAATAGCCCTGAAAAGGGCTTTTTGTGTGGCATTACCCCAAAATAACAGCTCTATTGCCAGCCCTTAAAAGGGCTTTTTGCGGGGCTCTGCCCCAAAGAATTCAGCTCTTTTACCAGCCCTTAAAAGGGCTTTTGGCGGGGCTTTGTCACAAAGTAAACTGCTCTTTTGTATCTAATCTAAATCCCCCTACACCGCGGCCACCTATAATAAATGTATTACCCCCTAATCTAATCCCCCTACACTGGCCCTACCTATAATAAATGTATTAACCCCTAATTTAATCCCCCTACACCGCCGCCGCCTATATTAAACACATTAACCCCTAATCTAATCACCCTACACCGCCGCCAGCTATATTAACTATATTAACCCTAATTATATTAGGGTTAATATAGTTAATATAGTTATTATATATATTAACTATATTAACCCTAATTATATTAGGGTTAATATCGTTAATATACAGATAATATAATAAGTATAATAACCCTATCTAACTCTAACATCCCTAACTAAACTCTTATTAAAATAAATCTAATATTGGGGGGCGGAGCCTGACCACGCAGGAAGATGGTCGCACATTAGGAGGGCTCCTGCATCCTAATCTGACAAAAAGCCTTTAATGTAGTATTCATACTTTAGTTATTAATCCTAAACAGCCTGGTTCTCATATGGGACAATAATTGCTGTGTGGATGTGAGATCGGTTTAATAGTGGGAGCTGCTGTTATACACTACTCAGTGCCGGGCCCCCACGTGGAAGACTCATCTGACCTTGCAGGCCTCACTTACCACTGAGCTGAGATTCTCCCAACAACTAAGGGCCAGCTTTTATTGACATCCTGTCCGGCCAACGGATTACCGTTATTCCGGTGAGACAGATAAGTGTCGGGAGAACACCGGACCTCACGGAGAGCTTCCACTCTGCAGAGCGCCTTAAGGCCTGAACGGCATCTGTTAGATTTCCTCTCAGGGGACCTGCTGCAGTAAAGATAAGGAGGTCTGCACATCGCATTGACTGCACGCAACTGGCCTAATCCCGGACCTCAGTTATATTGGTGGCATAGGAGAGGGTAAGCAAGAGGAGTCGGTACCATATCGACTTACAGTGAATTGCATTGTCATTAATACAGAGGTGCTCTAGCTGCATATCCCCTGTCATTTTTTTCTTTTTTTACCGCGGGGCAATAAGTTATCCACATTCCCTGGGGCACAGATCTGCTGTAGCAGTATAATTGCACATAAAAAAAAGATTTATAACTCCTGTAGAGGTTTAATCTGAGAGGCAACGCTTAAGACAAGCTTTAGCCCTATAAGCATATCACCCTTACCGGGCATCAGAGACTTTTTGCCAAAAGAGACATTCTGATTGTAGATACTCAAGCCCCTGCAAACCATACTGAAAATCTGAATCTAGTTGTATAGTGTGGACACTCCATAGGAAAGAAGCAAAGAAACCATTTACATATTTGCAACTTCAACCAAAGCCCCACTGGGAAAGTTTATTTCAGGGCATGCCTAATAAAAGAGCAAGCAGAACAGACAAAATAAATGCTCCTAAATCTATGAGCCATTACCTTAAGCCCATAGATTCAACTAAAGGTACAGCTGCAGTAGATATGGCGTGCTCCCAAGATAATTCAGCTAACCCTATCCCAATGGATGGAATGTCGCAACCCCAGTTTATTACTAAGGAGGACATTTCACATCTATCATCTAAGACTGATATTCAAGGAGTCATGAATGAGATGAGGAGCTTATTTAATGATTTGAGAAAAGATTTTTCTGCACTGGAGACAAGAGTTTCAGCAATTGAAAAAACTTCCAAAGATAATACATCCACTTTACAACAACAGTCAACTGATATACAAAATCATGCGGATAATTTGCAATATCTCAACGACAAGTTGGAAGATATTGACAACAGGGGACGCAGAAACAACCTGCGCTTTAGGGGCGTCTCAGAGGCGGTTGCCCCACAAAACATCGAAGGTTATCTTCAAGCGCTTTTTAGAATCATTAAGGACTCTCCCTCATCACCGGATATCCCAATTGAAAGGGCACATAGAGCCCTTAGGCCTAAACCACCCAACAAAGCCCCCCCAAGGGATATAATCGTCAGATTTCTCAGTTTCAAGGACAAAGAGGAAATTCAAGGAGCCAGGAGAAAGCACCCAATCACCCATGTAGGAGAAGAAATCCAGGTCTTCACAGACCTATCACCCATAACTCTTCAAAAGCGCAGAGACTTAAATCACATCACCTCTGTGCTAAGGAGCAACAAGGTTATTTACAGATGGGGCTTCCCAGTGTCTATAATTGCCTCAAATAACAACAAAACGGCCATTTTTAGGCCCGGCATGGACGAAAATACTTTTTTTGAAAATCTATCAATACAGGTTCCTGCCTTGGGCAGGACTCTTGCAAGGGACATTGCACCCTCTACTAGCTTTGCTAGACAACATCCTGTGGAGGAGAGAATTGGGTAAAGTATGAGCTGATACCTGATGTTGATGTACCTGCTTCCACTAGACCTCTCAGGTCTATTGTAATTGTTGCTCACAATAATGGACTGCCACTTTTGAATGTATAATATGCTATAAGGTTACCCGTTGTTTTGACAGTTAATTGCTACACATTACTATCTCTATTAATCTACTGATCTATGTCATAATATTTTTAGACTCACCAGTAAATGCTACCTCTAGCTCAATCTTAAGTTAATAATCACCTCAAGTAATAAAAATATCACCTACTCTAGACTGGGTTGACACATACTAGTCATAGATCTACTATTTAATTTATGTTTTCTGAATCAAGAGATAAATAAAACTCCAGACCGATATAAATCTTATCATGTTGTATTTTATGCAAGGCAGTGGCTAGATATATATAGAGGGTAGACTATATGACCTGTTATGACAGATGTGTATTATGATTATGTAAGGTATACCAGCATATAGTAGTGATCTCCACCTACGTTAAGATTATTAGGGTAACACTGTCCCATTAGATAAAAGTTATGTTAAATGGCAGCTTACACCATGTTGAAAATTGAAATGTACTACGAATATGTATAAGTTCTTGTTTATAACTTACGTCAGTATAGGGGCTTTTCCCCTTGTTAAGTGTTCTTTGTTTGTTAGACAATTATATAGACGAGTGCTGCTGGGGTCTCTTGAGTGCCCTTGTATCACTTGAGTATACTGTTCAGAGGCTACATATCTAACACGGTACTTACTCTTGTCTAATCTGCACACTACTATCTGTTTCTCAGTATCTTTCTCTCCCTTTCTATAAATCTCCAATCTCTTATCTATTCCCCTTTTTTTTTTTTTTTTTGCCATGCAGCATAAATCCAGCATATTTGGGGACCACTCCATTAATCTTACCACGATTAATACGAAGGGCCTTAACGACCCGGGTAAACGCTCCATTGCTTTTAAAGAATTGCATAAACTACATAGCCATATAATTCTCCTACAGGAGACTCATTTTAGGAGAGGTAAAGAACCTAAATGGCACAATATTCAGTTCCCTACCGCATACTTCGCCTCTGGACAAAATAAAAAAGGAGGGGTGGGTATAGTCTTCCACAAATCGTTACCATTCATTTTGACACACATAGAAAAAGACCCGGAAGGGCGCTATATCATTCTGGTTGGCACTTTGTTTGGGCACTATATCACACTAGCCTCGGTCTACTCACCTAGCCAGAAACAAGACTCCTTCTTTCATAGAGTCCGAGACTTGTTACTAGAACATACTAGAGGTATCACTTACCTAGCGGGAGATTTTAATATTGTTGCAGACCCCCTGGTTGACACCTCTAAAGAGGTTACCTGTACATCATCCACCACAATAAATCAGGTTAACAGTACTTTAATAAATTTAGCTTTACACGACGTCTGGCGCACACTACATCCCACAGCTAGGGATTATTCTTTCTACTCTATACCACACAATAGCTACTCCAGGATTGACCATATATATACTGATTCTTGCGGCTTATCAATTACACATCGCAGCAACATAGGCCACATATCCTGGTCGGATCACGCTCCGGTCTCCTGTGCAATCTTATGGCCAGACATTCCTATCACCCAAAACATTTGGAGACTGGATGAAACTCTATTAGACAATCCAATATTTCTATCCGACCTGCAGAAAATAATTCGGGAATACTTTACAACTAACACATTTCCATCTTCCTCTAAAGCCATCATCTGGGAAGCCCATAAAACTGTAATTAGGGGGGCTTTGATCAAACAAAAGGCGATTACCAATAGACAGTATAGGGCTAAATACCTTGACCTACAGCATAAATTAAATTCTCTGGAAACCAAACATAAAGAAACCCCGACATGTACAGACATTACAAACCAACTAAGACAAGCGAGACTAGATTTTCAAAAGCACATAGCAGAGTCCCACCAAAAGAAAGCTTTATACCTAAAACAGTATTATTATGAGGGGGGCAATAAACCGGGCAGAATCTTGGCGAGAACCCTTAGGAGAAGACAGCTTCACACATACATACACACTATTAGATCCAAAGATGGCCATACCCTTCGCAGCAGCGATCAAATTGCGAAGGAATTTCACGATTATTACCATTCCTTATATAACATACATGATCCCACCTCAACGACCTCTCAAAGCGCAGGGGCTTCTGCACCAGAAAATCTAATTAACTCATATCTGGGAGATATTGATCTCCCTTCCTTAACTAGAGAGGAGTCCAGTGCACTGGACGCCCCAATATCTGAAGAAGAGCTATTCGAGGCCATCAAGGGAAGTCCAGGAGGCAAAAGCCCAGGACCTGATGGGTTTTCATCAGTGTATTATAAAAAGTTTACGGACATCTTAGCTGGCCCTCTCTTCGACCTATTTAATGATATCCGTGATGACCCTAATTTATCTCGCGTTCTTTTAGAAGCTCATATAACGGTACTACCCAAGCCGGGAAAGGCGGCAGACTCCCCGAGCCATTTCAGACCCATATCTTTAATTAATTCCGATATGAAAATACTAGCAAAGATCCTTGCAAATAGACTCAACAAGTACCTCCCATCTTTAATTTGCAATGACCAGGTGGGTTTTGTCCCAGGCCGAGAGGCTAGGGACAACACCATCAAAGTCACTCAATTAATTAACCATGCCAAAGTCTCGGGATGCCCATTAGTCCTCTTCGCTACTGACGCGGAGAAGGCTTTTGATAGGGTCAGTTGGTCTTTTCTGCGTTGCGTTTTAGAGAAAATGGGGTTCGGGACACCCTTCGTAAAAACACGGTTTTGGCACTCTACTCGAATCCGAATGCAAAAATAAGAATCAATGGAACACTATCGGAATCGTTCAATATTAGCAATAGGACCCGGCAGGGTTGCCCCCTGTCGCCATTGCTGTTCGCACTAACAATTGAAGTGCTGGCGCATAAAGTGAGACTAAATAAAAAAATCAGGGGCATGGTAATAGGGGACAGAGAGCATAAGCAGGCATTATATGCTGATGATATTCTCTACACGTTAACTGATGCTTTAGAGTCTGTACCAGAGCTTTTAAAGGAAATTAGGGCATACGGAGAGGTTTCAAATTTTTCCCTTAACCTTAGTAAATCAGAACTGCTGAATATCAATACTAATCCTGAAGTGGTGCTTCATTTACAACGAAATTATAATATATCTGTAGCAAGTACTAAGCTAAAATACTTGGGTATATATCTAACGCCTGACCCCTCGGATCTTTTTAAACATAACTATATTCCCCTGAAGAATGATATTATGGCCGACCTCTCATCCTGGAGAGCGGGGACGGTTTCTTGGCTGGGCAGAGTGGGTGTTATTAAAATGAATGTTCTCCCTCGCATACTGTACCTGTTACAAACTCTGCCCATTGCACTCCCTAAAAGCTATCTTACCCAGTTGCAGAATTTGATTGAACAATTTGTTTGGGCCAACACCAAACCCAGATTACCCAAACGTACCATGTATCTTCCAAGAGATAAGGGGGGGCTAGGGCTACCAGATATAGCTTCTTATAAACAGGCAGTAGGTTTACAAAGAATTGTAGAATGGGCACAGAACCCAACCACTAAGGCATGGCTCGATCTAGATAGACAGATCTTTAAATTAAATAATATGGGAACTCTCGCCTGGATTCCACCCTCACAACGCCCTCTCGCAGTCACTAAATATCACTTGACAGAAGAGACACTTAATATATGGGACAAGACCATAAACACATCCACGTATATCTCTACTAAACATTCCCCGTTATCCCCCATTCTTGAAAACCCTGAGCTTCCATATCATAATAGAGGAATATATAAACTTGCCCCGTATAAAATTAAGGAGGGATCCGTTTTTGGAATAATAGTAGATGGGAGAATCACACCGCAGGCAGACCTAGTAAGATCATGTCCCACAATCTTCTCCTCTTGGTTACACTATCGCCAGATGCACCACTTTATCTTAAGCCATAATTATAAACAGGAACTAGGGAGAACACTTACGAATTTTGAAAAAATATGCGTAATGGATGCTGCGCCCAAGCATTTGATATCCATAATGTATAAGTTATTAATTCTCCGGGGCTCTGAGGCATTACCAACATACACAAAACAATGGATAGCTGAGTTGGGCTTAGATTTCGACCCCGACCCTTGATTGAGGGCCTTTAGACTAATTAAGAAATCATCAGTATCGTCAACAATTCAGGAACTACACATTAAATACCTGAGCAGATGGTACCTTACTCCTGTAAGGCTCCATAAGATATTCCCTAAAATTAGCCCATTATGTTGGAGGGGGTGCGGGGAGGACGGATCAATTTTACACATCTGGTGGCGTTGCCCCTGTATATCGTCTTTTTGGACGGGAGTTATGAAAAAGATGGGGGAAATTTTAAAATTTAGACATCCCAAACACACCCAACATTTTGCTATTTCTGTCTTTACCTAAAACACAAAGTGCCGCACATTTCTCTCTTCTGCTGATAATGATTACCAGTGCAAAAAAATTAATTCCGAAAAAATGGAAATCTCAAAATCCTCCTACCTTGGGGGACTGGTACATCCAGGTGGAGGAAATTTTGCACCTGGAAAGGTACCATTACCTGAAAACCCATAACCTTGTCACATATGAAATGATACTAGCTTTGTGGAGGGGCACAATTTAAATCAAATAGGATCTTTCCTACTCGGATTGGTCGTCAGTGGTTGGTTTTTTTTTCCTCTCCCTCTTTTCTTCCTTCTCTTACCTTTCTACCCCCTAATTCCTTTTCTGACTACATCGTCATTAGACTGGTACTATGATGATATGACCTTAAGTTTTGAAAAATTATATAAAACTATGATTGCCCACCCCAAAGGTCAGTCCGGCGGACTGGGCGTAATATATTGCGAAGTGAAATTGTTTTATATCTTTGTTGATGTTATAAACATTTTGTTTATGTACCTATTGTATAACCGCATAGATATGTCATTTTTGTATCTATTCACTTCAATAAATCCTTTTAAAAAATAAAAAAAAAATTAAAAAAAAAAATCTAATATTATTAATGAAAATATTCCTATTTAAATCTAAATACTTATCTATAAAATAAACCCTAAGATAGCTACAATGTTATTAATAATTACATTGTAGCTATTTTAGGGTTTATATTTATTTTAAAGGTAACTTGGTATTTATTTTAACTAGGTACAATAGCTATTAAATAGTTAATAACTATTTAATAGCTACCTAGTTAAAATAATTACCAATTTACCTGTAAAATTAAAAAAAAATATTACAAGATTTTTAAGCTAATTACACCTATTCTAATCCCCCTAATAAAATAAGAAAGCCCCCAAAATAAAAAAATTTCCCTGCCCTATTCTAAATTAAAAAAAGTTAGCTCTTTTACCTTACCAGTCCTTAAAAGGGCCTTTTGCGGGGAATGCCCCAAAGAAAACTGCTCTTTTGCCTGAAAAAAAAAACACAATACCACCCCTAACATTACAACCCACCACCCACATACCCCTAATCTAACCCAAACCCCCCTTAAATAAACCTAACACTACCCCCCTGAAGATCTCCCTACCTTGTATTCACCCAGCCGAGCAGAACTTTTCATCCGATCCGTGCGATGTCTTCAATCAAGCTGCAGAGAAGTCTTCTTCCATCCGGCGATGTCTTCAAGCAAGCGGCAGAGAGTCTTCTTCCATCGGGTGATGTCTTCAAGCAAAGCGGCATCTTCAATCTTCGTTCCTCCGCCGCGGAGCATCCATCCGGCACGACGACTTCCCGACGAATGAGGTTCCTTTAAATGACGTCATCCAAGATGGCGTCCGTCGGATTCCGATTGGCTGATAGGATTCTATCAGCCAATCGGAATTAAGGTAGAGAAATCTGATTGGCTGATTGAATCAGCCAATCAGATTCAAGTTCAATCCGATTGGCTGATTCAATCAGCCAATCAGATTTTTCTACCTTAATTCTGATTGGCTGATAGAATCCTATCAGCCAATCGGAATTCGACGGACTCCATCTTGGATTATGTCATTTAAAGGTACCTCATTCCTCGTTTAGTCTTCGTGCCGGATGGATGCTCAGCGGCGGAGGAGCGAAGAAAGAAGATTGAAGATGCCGCTTTGCTTGAAGACATCACCGGATGGAAGAAGAGTTCACTGCCGCTTGATTGGACATCGTCCGGATCGGATAAAGAGTTCTGCCCGGCTGGGTGAATACAAGGTAGGGAGATCTTCAGGGGGTAGTGTTAGGTTTATTTAAGGGGGGTTTGGGTGGGTTTAGAATAGGGGTATGTGGGTGGTGGGTTGTAATGTTGGGGGGTGGTATTGTGTTTATCTTTACAGGCAAAAGAGCAGTTTTCTTTGGGGCATACCCCGCTAAAGGCCCTTTTAAGGGCTGGTAAGGTAAAAGAGCTTTGAACTTTTTTAATTTAGAATAGGGCAGGGAAATTTTTTTTATTTTGGGGGGCTTTATTATTTTATTAGGGGGCTTAGAATAGGTGTAATTAGCTTAAAAATCTTGTAATATTTTTTGTAATTTAGTGTTTGTTTTTTTTGGTAATTTAGTTTAGTTTAATTTATTGAATTTTAGTTTAGATATTTGTAGTTTATTTAATTTATTGATAGCGTAGGTGTATTTGTAACTTAGGTTAGGATTTATTTTACAGGTACATTGGTAATTATTTTAACTAGGTAGCGATTAAATAGTAAATAACTATTTAATAGCTATTGTACCTAGTTAAAATAAATACAAAGTTGCCTGTAAAATAAATATAAACCCTAAAATCACTACAATGTAATTATTCGTTATATTGTAGCTATATTAGGGTTTATTTTATAGGTAAGTATTTAGATTTAAATAGGAATATTTTAATTAATATTAGATTTATTTTAATAAGAGTTTAGTTAGGGATGTTAGAGTTAGATAGGGTTATTATACTTAATATATAGATAATATAATAACTATATTAACCCTAATATAATTAGGGTTAATATAGTTAGTATAGCTGGCGGCGGTGTAGGGGGATTAATATTTTTAAAATAGATGGCGGCGGGGTAGGTAAGATAGATGTCGGCGGGGTAGCTAAGGTAGATGTCGGCGGGGTAGATGGCGGCGGGGTAGGTGGGGTAGATGTCGGCGGGGTAGGTGGGGTAGATGTCGGCGGGGTAGATGGCGGCGGGGTAGATGGCGGCGGGGTAGGTGGGGTAGATGTCGGCGGGGTAGGTGGGGTAGATGTCGGCGGGGTAGATGTCGGCGGGGTAGATGGCGGCGGGCTAGATGGCGGCGGGGTAGATGGGGTAGATGTTGGCGGGGTAGATGTCAGCGGGGTAGATCGGGTAGCTGTCGGCGGGGTAGATGTCGGCGGGGTAGATGGGGTAGATGGCGGCGGTTTAGGGGTTAATAACTTTATAAGGTAGCGGCGGGGTCCGGGAGCGGCGGTTTAGGGGTTAAACACTTTATTAGGGATCGCGGACCGCGGTTGACAAGTAGATAGACATTGCGCATGCGTTAGGTGTTCAGAATTGTTTGCACATGCGGTACATGTGAACGAGCATGGATTGTCAATGACGATTTGTTAGGGAACGCATGCGCAGTTTGATCGCGTTACGTGTGCAAAAAGGGGCTGGATGCCACGGGGTATGAGCTATAATTCGTTAAGGGCAATGTCAATCAAATTAGATACGAGGGACAAGATGGCGGGCGGAGGAAGAAAGTAATCGAAGTAGGGTTTTAAATCCTTCGATTATGGTTTTAGTCTTTAATTATAAAAAAATGATGAATTAAACTAACGTTTATTTTAGGTAATTAACAAGATGAGGAAGAGTGGTGAACGTGACTTGACATTCACTTTAATTTGCAATACTTTTACCTCCTTAGCTTTCTAACCTGTAAAAAGAGATGTAAGCCTTCTGTTTTCTTCCTATAGAGTGCACAGCCACAGAGGTGCCAAATAGGAATTGCAGTTTAGTGAACTATATGGTTATCATACATTAAAGGGACCCACATTTTTGCGTTTCATGATTCAGACAGAGAATACAATTTTAAACAACTTTCCAATTTACTATAATCTAATTTGCTTAATTCTATTGAAGAATCAGTAAGGCACTACCGGGAGATATCTGAATGCACTGGATGAGCCAATAACATAAGGCATATATGTGCAACCACCAATCAGCAGCTCCGGAGTCTACCTAGGTATCCCTTTTAACAATGGATATGAAGAGAACAAAACTAATTAGATAATAGAAGTAAAAGAGAAAGGTGTTTAAAAGGGGCATGGGACACAAAAAATGTCTCATGTTTCAGATAGAGAATGCAATTTTAAAAAAGTTTCCAGTTTGCTTCTATTATCAAATTTGCGTTGTTCTCATGTTATTTTTTGTTGAAGAGATATCCAGATAGAAAGATACAGATATCTTACAGCGCTGATCGTGACCTATAGCTCCTTTGCAGAATGGGCTCCTAGCTGCCCACAGTGTGTGATACGAACAAGAAAATTGTCTGAAGGAGCGCCACAATATACGCAAGGTCTGTTCCTAAGATTGATATTTAAATATGTTTTGAAAGGCTAAAAACAATGGTATTTTAATATCACAGATTATAGCAAAACATCAAAATTTGACATAAAAGATATAAAACATCAATTAAACTGCAAACTACTACATGGATCCATGACTATAAATATAAAAATATGTGATACAATAAAAAGTTAAGAACAAATGTCGACAGAGCTAAAACAATGCACAAATGAACAATATGTGCTTTGATTGATTGTTAATCGATATAAGGCAATCTGGTTAACAATATCAATATATATACAATGATGTGAAGAAAAAACAGATATAAAAAGTACTTTTATTATTCCAAACAAAAATTATATAGTCTTCATGTGTAAACAGTCCTCTTATGGCTTAAAGTATCCAACGTGCAAGTGCAGACGTGTGGTGAATGGTTCTCCAATAGTGTTTAAAAATGTGGAACTCGAAAAAAAATGATAAAAATCAAAAAATAAAAAGTGTTTGTGTATACAATCAAAAATTCACAAAAAACTAATTAGTGTATAAAATCCAGTTTCTAAAAAACGAAAAATGTGTGTCCAATAACTTCCAAATGTTTAGTGTTTAATAATAATCAAACAAAAAGTAAAAATAGAAAGTCTTATTGAAAACGAAAATAATCCAAATAATAATAGTGCAAGTCTTCAAAACCTGTAATTGAAAGAAAATAACATAGCACAGTATTGTTTTAAATTAAATCACAAATAATTGAAATAGAGCTCACCATTTGTTTGCCAACGCGTTTCGGCCCACTGTAGGGCCTTTTTCAAAACTAAAGTATGGTTGTGGTGAGTGCGCTCTTAAATACACTTGTGTAGCCTATCACAGTGTTCAGGTTTTGGCGCCATTATTTCAAATTGTTACCGGAAGTAGTATGCCGGTTGTATGTCATTTTGACCCGGATGTAATTTACCGATATTTATTGGACAATTCTTTCATTGTTATAGATCAAAAATCCCTATACCAATTACTTTCCTAATAATTATTCATATAAACTGGTATCCGAGTAATATTCTTAGAATTTCTGTCAAGTCATTCCTAATTTATTATACCCGTATTCGTTGGTAATCCTGTCATAACCGGAAGCGACTGATTTCGCCAAACCGGAAGTGGGTGCAACACATGCTTCCGGTTATTGACTGGATACGCGGATGACATATTTTTGTTTACCATTGTAGAATCTGGTTCCGGTATACGGGCAATGTCATTTATACTGTTAAAAACAGTGCGATCATGTAGATCTACCAAGATATAAACTGGAACAGCTATATATTTGGGGGGTAAGAGAACGATCATATAGATCCACTTGGATTGTAACCCAAAAATTGATAGTAAGAAATAGAGTACTTTTACATTAGCAAAGAATTCTGATGTTACTATAGAATTCCCATTGTACTCTATTTCTTACTATCAATTTAATAGAAGTAAATTGGAAAGTTGTTTAAAATTGCATGTTCTATCTGAACCATAAAAGAAAAATTGTGGAGTTTGTCGCTTTAAAATCACATGATCTATCTGAATCATGAAGGGAAAAAAAAATCAGTATAATGTCCCTTTAACTGATAACTCCAGAAACAGGCAGTTACTGGTCTGCTAAAAACACAGGCTGTGAAGCACATAATATCGGTGTGAGATTGAATTAACACAAGTTATGATCAAATGTCTATCATCATGCACAAATTAAGGTTTCTGAGTTGTGTATTTGTTGATACATACAAGTGCTTTGTTTACTGGTTTGACAAATGGATCATTTTATTTGTAATATTTCAGTAATGCAGATAGTTTATGGTGCACTGTTTGTTGATATATGTTGGAAATGTATCAAATGAATATGCTTAATGTCCCTTTAAACACACGCACGCACGCGCGCGCGCGCGCACACACACGCACTGTCATGGTTAGTTCTTCAATTCTTTCTGGATCCTCCTAAGTATGATAAATAAAAAGAGAAAAAGCCTTAACCCCTGTGTTTGAAAGAAAAAAATTGGTTACATATTACTTTTAGATGGAGCATTCAATTTTAACCAACAACTTTCTAATTTACTTCTATCAGTTTTACCTTGGTTTCTTTTGTTGAAAAACAGGGACATAAGCTCAGGAGCCTGTCAATATGAGGAACAATATATGGCAGCAGTTTTGCAAGAATGATTTCCAGTTGCTAGAGCACTAGATGGCAGCACTATTTCCTGCCTTGTAGTGCTCCAGACACCTACCTAGGTATCTCTTCAACAAAGAATAGCATGGGAACAAAGCAAATTTGGTAAAAGAAGTAAATTGGAAACTTTTTTTTTTTTGTAATGGTATGCTCTGAATCACAAGAGAACATGTTTGGGTTTGATATCCCTTTACTTTCATACCCACCCCTGTAAGGGATTAAAATACACAAAAAGGCTTTGAGAGCTGTGGGCACAGGAGGAAAAACAATGGTTAGAAATCATTGCAAAATGTTTTATTAGTTATTTTAAAATGGAGTTTTCCTTTCTTATATTTTACTTTATTTGTGCTGGGTCCATTGCTTCCTTTCACAACCCTAAAAAGAGGCTGGGTCCTCATCAGGAAGGAATTTTTAACTTGATGGCATTAAACTTCATGATCTGATTTAGTATTCAGATATTGCTAGAGAGAGACTAAGTTTGTTTTGCTCATACTCAGAAGTGTCAGAATGCAACTTAAAGGGACACTCAATCAAAATTAGACTTTCATTATTCAGATAGAGCATAACATTTTAAATTTACTTCCATTAAAGGGACAGTCTACACTTATAACAACCTTAGTCCATCCGTTAGATTATTTTCCGATTTTCATTACACACCCCTGCAGCAATATTGAGTCATCTACACATCCAGAGTTATTTACAATGAAAAGTTATATTCCAACGGTTAGAAATGGCCGCTCCACTCCGCCTACCCAATACATCACTAACTCTCTTATTTTCCACTGTCCAATCAAAAATTACTCACCGATTAAAATACTGTATCGCGCTTTCAGTGCTTCGCGCATGCGCAACGGCCCTAGGAACCAACTATCCGGAACCAAACTTTCTCTCAATGTTTCTGCTGCTTTCAAATATCATAAATACCCGTTATTATGTGTTTGTTTATTAAGAGTGTTTGATAATCGCTGCAAAGGTTGATTAGATTAGCAGTTGACAATTACCTAAAAGAAACTTCGGAGTGTCAGAATTGCTGCAACTGCAAACAAAGGGAGCGTTTTTGGGTTTGCTCCGATAACGCTGACAGACTTCCGGTTTCGAGCTGTATCTCTATGCGCATGTGTATTAGAGTCCTATTACGTCACTTAGTGCTCCGTGCACGAGTGTGATAGGGAAGGAGAACCACTCGATAAGTTAGGAGGAGAAGCTATTGGGAGGAGTTTGGCGGCCATATTTGAATAATAAAATATAAACTTCTTTTAAGAAAATGTGGGTGAGTGAAAAAGTGAAAATACGGATGCAGGGGTTCAATAAAGTTGTCAGCTAGAGATCGTAGCTATGGGATAAGGTTGTTATAGGTGTAGACTGTCCCTTTAACAAATGTCCACAATCTTTTTATATTTAAACATTTTGAGTCACCAGCTCCTACTGAGCATGTGCAAGAATAAGTATGTATGCATTTGTGAATGGCTGATGGCTGTCACATGGTACAGTGGGAGTGGAAAAAGACATAACTTTTAAAATTGTCGGAAAAAAAAAATCTACTACTCATTGGAAGTTCAGAGTAATGCTTTTGCATTGTCTTGTTATCTTGCATTTGTTGATTATGCAAATCTACTGTGTTGACTGGTCCTTTAAAGGGACAGTCTACTCCAGAATTGTTATTGTTTAAAAAGATAGATAATCCTTTTATCACCCATTCCCCAGTTTTGCATAACCAGCACAGCTATAATAATATACTTTTTACCTCTGTGATTACCTTGTATCTAAGCCTCTGCAGACTTACCCCTTTTTTCAGTTATTTTGACAGACTTGCATTTTAGCCAATCAGTGCCCTTTCATAAGTAACTCCACGGGTGTGAGCCCAATGTTATCTAATTGGCACACATGAACTAACGCCCTCTAGCTTTTAAAAACTGTCAAATGCTTTCAGATAATAGGTGACCTTTAAAAGCTTAGAATTTAGCATATGAGCCTAACTAGAACTGCAACACACAATAGTGACGGAGGATAGGCTGTGAGTGGATTGGCCACCCCGTGGTCTCGTGTTTGAAAGCGGAAGCTTTGGATATACCTATGCTGCTTACGAAGTAGCCAGTATCCGTAAATGCTGCTTGGAAGTCAGAAGACCAGGTACTTTGTTTAAGATTGCTTCACACACGCTGCTTACGAAGTAGCAAATATCTAAAAACGCTGCTTGGAGAGTAGCAACAAGATTACATACTGTGTTGTAATTAATCCTGGTCGTTCAGTAGTTTCATTGTTTACATGGAACATCGTACAATAAGACTTCTTATTACCCCTAAAGAAGTCTAAAGACACTAAGTATAAGGATCACGTTTTTGATACTCTGTCGATATAGCCTCAAAATACAAGGTTACATGTTTGCGCATTTGAGCATTAATTTTATATTCACTCTTTGATTGGGATCATTAATGAACTGTGACCTCCATTCAGAGAGATAATACCTTTTAATATTGCTGCTATTTTTCTGAGACATCTTTTATGTGATATTTTTAATGGTTTTTGATCACAGAGCTCTGGGTATGAATGAGTGTGATTGTTGATATTAATTTGTTTTCTGATTGATTCCTGTTTCACTGTTTTTTACTTAAAAAAAAACCTATTTATTAAACACTAGTTGGTAAGCCTGCCCAGAGGGCAGTCTATATGTTGTAAATACAACCCCCCAAGTTACGAAAAATGAAAAAATAGAAATACAGAAAAGAATAAACACATTATCCAAAATAAAAAAAAATTAAACCTAATCCCTATGAAAATAAAAAAGCCCCCCCAAAATAAAAACACCCCAAATCTAATGCTAAACTACCAATAGCCCCTAAAAGTTAAACAGCTCTTTCTTCTATAAGGTACGACGAGTCCACAGATTCATCCATTACTTGTGGGATATTAACCTCCTGCTAACAGGAAGTGGCAAAGAGCACCACAGCAGAGCTGTCTATATAGCTCCTCCCTTAGCTCCACCCCCCCGTCATTCTCTTTGCCTACTCTAAGTACTAGGAAGGGTAAAGTGAAAGAGGTGATAAAATGTTAGTTTTTATTTTCTTCAAGCAAGAGTTTTTTATTTTAATTGGTACCGGTGTGTACTATTTACTCTCAGGCAGCAGATGGATGAAGACTTCTGCCTGGAGGCTGATGATCTTGGCATTTGTCACTAAGATCCAGAGCAGTTCCTACAGAATGGCTGAGGGATACAAGAAACTTCAGTGTGAGGAACGTTTTCATGCTATATAGCAGTGAGGTATGTTCAGTCATTTTTTCTGGAGAGACTGTGTTATTTCAGAAAGGCTGACAGTATCCCCATGAGGGTAAGGGTAAGCAGTAATCCTAAGAGAGATAGAATGGTATTACTATGCTTGCATAAGGGGCTAATGAAAAAATGGTTGACACTGAGTTTTTAAATGTTTGTCGGCAAACGTTTTGTGAACTGGGAGTACTGTTAACGTTTTTTGTTTTTTTTTGGGCAATAAAATTTTTTTGGAAAACCTTGAAGGTACACTTGGCTTCTTGTTTGGGTCTCAGAACCCACATGGCTAGTTTGGAACCGCTCTGGTGCGGTTCTTTGAGGCTGCCAAAACATCGAGTGAGATGGGCGGGGCCTATTTTCGCTTCTCAGATGCGCAGTTGTTTTTACAAAGCAAGCAGCAAGCTCCAACTCCGGTGGGCCCTTGTGGAAGTGTTGGGCCAAATCGAAGCTTTAACCCCATTTTTCCAATCCCTGAGGGCAGGTAGGCGCCACAGCAGGGCTTAGGCCTATTATCTATCCGGTTTGCACAATAAAGGGTTGTGTTTCTTTTTCTTGTGGGGCAAACTTAACTGCATAAATTGAATCTTATATCAAAAATTTGAAACGATTGGTGTATTTTAAAGCAGTTTTGCAGAACGTGTATGCTTTTTTTTTCTGGCGCAGTACCGTTTTTTTAAGATTATTTTTTCACTAAATAAAGTGTTTTCAAGCTTGTTTGTGGTCATTACTAGCCTGTACAACATGTCTGACATTGAGGAAAGCCAATGTTCAATGTGTTTAAAAAGCCATTGTGGAACACCCGCTTAAAATGTGTCCCTCATGCCCTGAAAGGGCAATAAATTGCAAAGAACATATTTTAGCTAATAAAAGTATGTCGCAGGATGATTCTCAGTCAGAAGGGAATCAGGTTATGCCATCTAATTCTCCCCAAGTGTCACAACCATTAACGCCCGCACAAGCAACGCCAAGTACTTCTAGTGCGTCTAATTCTTTCACCCTGCAAGATATGGCCACAGTTATGAATACTATCCTCACAGAGGTTTTATCCAAGTTGCCTGGGTTGCAGGGGAAGCGCAGTAGGTCTGGTGTGAGAGTAAATGCTGAGCCCTCTGACGCTTTATTAGCCATATCCGATGTACCCTCACAATGTTCTGAGTTGGGGGTGAGGTGACGGCTTTTAAATTTAAACTAGAACACCTCCGCTTATTGCTCAGGGAGGTTTTAGTGACTCTGGATGATTGTGACCCTATTGTAGTTCCAGAGAAATTGTGTAAAATGGACATATATCTAGAGGTTCCTGCCTACACTGATGTTTTTCCGGTACCTAAGAGGATTTCGGACATTGTTACTAAGGAGTGGGATAGACCAGGTATTCTGTTCTCTCCCCCTCCTACTTTTAAGAAAATGTTTCCCATATCAGACGCCATGCAGGATTCGTGGCAGACGGTACCTAAGGTGGAGGGAGCTATTTCTACCCTGGCTAAATGTACAACTATACCTATTGAGGACAGTTGTGCTTTCAAAGATCCTATGGATAAAAAATTAGTATTTGTTCATCAGGGTTTTCTTCTGCAACCTATAGCGTGCATTGTTCCTGTAACTACTGCAGCTGCTTTTTGGTTCAAGGCTCTGGAGGAGGCTCTTCAGGTTGAGACCCCATTAGGTGATATTCTGGATAGAATTGGCGCTCTCAAGCTAGTTAATTCTTACATTACAGATGCCGCTTTTCAACTGGCTAAATTAGCGGCAAAGAATTCAGGTTTTGCCATTTTAGCGTGTAGGGCGTTATGGCTTAAGTCCTGGTCTGCTGACATGTCATCAAAATCTAAGCTTTTAGCCATCCCTTTCAAAGACCCTATTCGGGCCTGAACTGAAAGAGATAATTTCAGACATCACTGGAGGAAAAGGCCATGCCCTTCCTCAGGATGACAACTAAGATGAGGACCAAACAAAATAATTTTCGTTCCTTTCGAGACTTCAAAGGTGGTCCCTCTACCTCTTCCCCTGCTGCAAAACAAGAGGGGAATTTTGCTCACTCCAAGTCAGTCTGGAGACCTAACCAGACTTGAAACAAAGGTAAACAGGTCAAGAAGCCCGCTGCTGCCATCAAGACAGCATGAAGGGGTAGCCCCCGATCCAGGACCGGATTTAGTAGGGGGCAGACTTTCTCTCTTTGCTCAGGCTTGGGCAAGAGATGTTCAGGATTCCTGGGCTTTAGAAATCGTAACCCAGGGGTATCTTCTAGATTTCAAAAATTCTCCTCCAAAGGGGGGGGATTCCATCTTTCTCAATTGTCTGTAAACCAGACAAAAAGAGAGGCGTTCTTACGCTGTGTAGAAGACCTATTTACCATGGGATTGATCTGCCCAGTCCCGAAAAAAGAACAGGGGCAGGGGTTTTACTCCAATCTCTTTGTGGTTCCCAAAAAAGAGGGAACCTTCAGACCAATTTTAGATCTCAAGATCCTAAACAAATTCCTCAGAATCCCATCCTTCAAGATGGAGACCATTCGGACTATTTTGCCAATGATCCAGGAGGGTCAATATATGACCACCGTGGACTTAAAGGATGCGTATCTACACATCCCTATCCACAAAGATCATCACCAGTTCACCCTTCTGGAAGCATTACCAGTTTGTGGCTCTTCTCTTCGGGTTGTCCACAGCTCCCAGAATTTTCACAAAGGTGCTAGGGTCCCTTCTGGCGGTTCTAAGGCCGCGGGGCATAACAGTGGCGCCTTATCTGGACAATATCTTAATTCAGGCGTCAACTTTCCAACTAGCCAAATCTCACACGGATATCGTGTTGGCTTTTCTAAGATCTCACGGTTGGAAGGTGAACGTAAAAAAGAGTTCACTTATCCCTCTCACAAGAGTTCCATTCCTGGGAACTCTGATAGATTCGGTGGACATGAAAATTTTTCTGACGGAGGTCAGAAAATCAAAGATGTTAACCACCTGCCGAGCTCTTCATTCCATTCCTCTGCCGTCCGTGGCTCAGTGTATGGAGGTAATCGGACTACTGCAACTATGCATGCTCAATCAGTGGAATGGGGATTTTGCAAATTTATCTCCTCAGATAAATCTGGATCAAGAGACCAGAGACTCTCTTCTTTGGTGGTTGTCACAGGATCATCTGTCCCAGGGAATGTGTTTCCGCAGGCCAGCATGGGTCATAGTGACGACGGACGCCAGCCTATTGGGCTGGGGTGCAGTCTGGAATTCCCTGAAAGCACAGGGTGTGTGGACTCAGGAGGAGGCTCTCCTCCCAATAAATATTCTAGAATTGAGAGTGATATTCAACACGCTTCAGGCGTGGCCTCAGCTGGCCTCGGCCAGATTCATAAGATTTCAGTCGGACAATATCACGACTGTAGCATATATCAATCATCAGGGGGGAACAAAGAGTTCTCTAGCGATGATGGAGGTTACCAAAATAATTTGATGGGCACAGACTCACTCTTGCCATCTATCAGCAATCTATATCTCATGAGTGAAGAACTGGGAAGCGGATTTTCATCCGGGGGAGTGGGAACTCCATCCAGAGGTGTTTGCACATCATCAATGGGGCACCCCAGAATTGGATCTGATGGCGTCTCGTCAGAACGCCAAACTTCCTTGCTACGGGTCCAGATCAAGGGATCCTCAAGCAGTACTGATAGATGCTCTAGCAGTACCCTGGTCGTTCAACCTGGCTTATGTGTTTCCACCATTTCCTCTCCTTCCTTGTGTGATTGCCAGAATCAAGCAGGAGAGAGCTTTGGTGATTTTGATAGCACCTGCGTGGCCACGCAGAACTTGGTATGCAGACCTGGTGGACATGTCATCTCTGCCACCATGGACTCTGCCACTGAGACAGGACCTTCTGATTCAAGGTCCGTTCCAGCATCCAAATCTAGTTTCTCTGTGGCTGACTGCCTGGAGATAGAACGCTTGATTTTATCCAAGCGGGGATTCTCTGAGTCGGTCATAGATACCTTGATTCAGGCTCGAAAGCCTGTCACTAGGAAAATTTATCATAAGATATGGCGTAAATATCTTTATATGTGCAAATCCAAAGGCTACTCATGGAGTAAGGTCAGGATTCCTAGGATTTTTGTCCTTTCTCCAAGAAGGATTGGAGAAGGGGCTCTCAGCTAGTTCCCTAAAGGGACAGATATCTGCTTTTATCAATTTTACTGCACAAGAGTTTGGCAGATGTTCCAGACGTTCAGTCGTTCTGTCGGGCTTTAGTTAGAATCAAGCCTGTGTTTAAACCTGTTGCTCCGCCATGGAGTTTGAATTTAGTTCTTAAAGGCAATGCGACTCGCCTTATCTTGTTTTCCATGCTGATAAGGTAGTTTTGCATACCAAACCTGGATTCCTTCCTAAGGTTGTTACCAATAAGAATATTAATCAGGAAATTGTGGTTCCTTCTCTGTGTCCTAATTCTTCCTCTAAGAAGGAGCGTCTGTGGCACAACCTGGATGTGGTTCGTGCTTTAAAATTTTACTTGCAAGCATCAAACATCTTCATTGTTTGTTGTCTATTCTGGAAAACGTAGAGGTCAAAAAGCTACGGCTTTCTTTTTGACTGAAAAGCATCATCCTTTTGGCATACGAGTGCTGGACAGCAGCCTCCTGAAAGAATTACAGCTCACTCTACTAGAGCGGTGGCTTCCACATGGGATTTTAAAAATGATGCTTCTGTTGAACAGTTTTGTAAGGCTGCGACTTGGTCTTCGCTTCATACCTTTTCCAAATTTTACAAATTTGATACTTTTGCTTCTTCGGAGGCTATTTTTGGGAGAAAAGTTCTTCAAGCAGTGGTGCCTTCTGTTTAGCCATCTGTCTTGTCCCTCCCGTTCATCCGTGTCTTGTAGCTTTGGTATTGTATCCCACAAGTAATGGATGAATCCATGGACTTGTCATACCTTTATAGAAGAAAAGTAAATTTATGCTTACCTGATTTCTTCTATGGTACGACGAGTCCACGGCCCGCCCTGTCATTTTAAGAAAGATTATATTTTTTTATTTTAAACTTCAGTCACCTCTGCACCTTTTTAGTTTCTCCTTTTTCTTCCTGTACCTTCGGTCGAATGACTGGGGGGGGGTGGAGCTAAGGGAGGAGCTATATAGACAGCTCTGCTGTGGTGCTCTTTGCCACTTCCAGTTAGCAGGAGGTTAATATCCCACAAGTAATGGATGAATCTGTGGACTCGTCGTACCATAGAAGAAATTAATTTATCAGGTAAGCATAAAATTACTTTTTACATTAAAAATAATCAAACAAACCCTCCAAAGTAAAAAACCTAACACTAAAAAAAACTAAACTACCCATTGCCCTGAAAAGGGCATTTGTATGGGCATTGCCCTTAAAATGGCATTTAGCTCTTTTTCACTGCCCTTAAAAGGGCATTCAGCTCTTTTTCCAATTGCCCCAAAAAAACCTAAGTTAAAAAATAAAAATAAAATAATTTAAAAAAAACAAACTAACACTAAAGCCCCAAAAAGGTACTCATGGTTTCAGAAGTTCGGTGGACAAGGTCTTCTTCCAGGCGGGTCCATCATCTTCATCCACAGCAAAGGCAGAGCGGAGGTCCGGAGCGGTCTTCCCAGATGTGGCGGTCCTCGGCTACATGGAGTCTCCTCTTCATCCTATTGTCCGTGGTATACTGAAGAAAGAATGCAAGGTACCGCAATCGATTTGGGGTACCTTGTATTCCTATTGGCTGAATTTTTAAAAACAGCCAATTGGATCAGAGCTACTAAAATCCTATTGGCTGTTAAATACAGACAATAAGATTTCAGTAGCTCTCATTCTATTGGCTGCTGAGTTTTTCAAAACAGCCAATAGAATGAGAACTACTGAAATCCTATTGGTTGTTAAAATTAGTCAATAAGATTTCAGTAGTTCTCATTCTATTGGCTGATTTTGAAAATTTCAGCCAATAGGAATTCAAGGTACCCCAATAAATATAGGGTACCTTGAATTCTTTCTTCAGTGTGCGGCGGACAATCGCATGAAGATGAGCCTCCACACCTTGAGTGAGGACCCCGCCGCCGAGGATCGCCACTTATGGGAAGACCGCTCAGGACCTCCGCGCTGCCTTCGCTGTGGATGAAGATGATCGACCCGTCTGGAATAAGAGGTAAAGTGAGGTGTTAGTTTAGATTCTTCAATCAAGAGTTTATTATTTTTTAAAAAAAAGTGGTGCCGCAGTGTGCTACTTTGTTCTGGGGTTAGCCTAGACCAAATCAATCTCTTCCATATCAAAAGAGAAGCATTTGGTGGCTTTACAGCCATGGGAACTTGTGGGACATAATTCTCACTGCGCCTCCCATACTGATGCTGCCCTGCTTGTAAAGTCTGAGGGAAGAATAGTAAAACTCAGTACTTTTATTTCCACAGGCCAATGTGAGGTGAAAATTAGGACCTCGCAAGCTGGGTGGACTGCCTTTGCTTTTGGGCAGATTGAGGTAAGTGCTGACTTTTATTTTTGGGATTACAAGAAAAGTTCTCAGAGGAAGTTGGGCACTTGCTGGGTTCAGATCAAATAAGGAAGCCCTTAGTAAGAATTTGACACTTTATTTTTACTTGCTTCACTTGTCTCTACTACATGGGAGACTACAAGCGACAGCCAGCGCAGGCACTGAAGGGCTTTTTATATATACTTTCATTACGGCAGCACCTTGAGAACGGGTGTTTAGCCGCACTTTACATGTATACAAACATCCATCCTTTAAATGGGGGTTGTCACATTTCCCGGCGGTTCTTAAGACACATATTTACCGATCGGGAGATGTCTAAGCTGAGTGGAACTTAATTGGGCATTTTTTGTGACTTCCCTACAGTTTTTTTATTTATAGAAAACATGCCGACCGGGAGGTATGGTGGTTAACGCCCATGAAGGGCGGTCCTTAGAAGAGCGCGCCTTTTCTCTTCTCCCGGCATTTCAATAATAAAGAGACTCATGCCGGGAGCTGTGTTAAGCCCATACTCTGTCAAGCAAGCATTGGCTTGGGGGACATTTAGGAACGGGCAGGCTACCTTGAGGATGTGCCCGATTTGTGTGAATTAATACTTTATTTGTTATTGATCAGCTCCTCCATAACTTTCTATATGTATGGCTTACAATAAATTTACTATACGCCCACAATGGGCGGAGCTTGGGGCCAAATTAAAACGTAGCTTTGGTTTATTATCTGGTGCTTTGGTGTTTCAGTCATGTTGTTCCATAGGAATACATGACGTTCTATGTCCTCAACGTATCTGGAGAGAACTCGGAGTAAACTTGATGAGACTCCCTCCAGTGTCTATAAGTTATTATTGCAGCCCAAACACTTTCTGCTTTCACTGAATAAAAGGTTACGGTTTAAAATTTAAAGTGACAGTACATTTTTTTGTATGTTCATTGTTTTTTGTGAATAATTTACTGTTGCCTTGTTTAGGTTATCCTGGGTCACGTATGCACTAAATGAGTGATTTTTACACTTAGAGACAGTAACAGAGTTATCTGTTAGTCTTTGTTTTAGGTTTTTTAGCATTTACTTGTTTGTTTATATCCAACCTTTATGTTTTAGGATGGGATATGTTCACACAGGAAGCTGTTACTCTTTAATTTTAAAAGAGATCGTAACGTGTGTGTTGATTTGTAAAAAAAAAAAAAAAAAAGAGCAACAACGGTGTTATTGCTTTTCTGCGACTCTTTCTGTTATAGGAGTCTGTTGTTTGTGGTCGACCTATGCTAATTATGGCCCCCTTACAGTGTCCTGCGCTTCCTCTAACATTTCATACATCATAGTTTGTTCCTATGTTGAAGTAAACGTTTCTAGAGGAATTAATTTCAAACAGTATGATTGCTTAAAAATTGCTATCCCAGATTTTCTTCCCTGTAGACGAAGAGGAAGATAATTCGGGATTTTCTGTCAATGGCTTCTCAGGCTCAGTTTGAATTTTTCTTTCTTTGGTCCTGAGTTTGATATCTACCCTGGCTAAGCGTACAACTATTCCTATTAGGACAGGTGTACTTTCAAAGACCCTATGGACAAAAAATTGGAGGGTCTTCAAAAAAAAAAAAGCTATTTATCCATCAAGGGTTTTTATTACAACAGACGGCCTGCATTGTCCCGGTTCCAACTGCGGCCGCATTCTGGTTTGATGCCTTAGAGGAATCTCTTAAGACTGAGACTTCTTTAGAGGATATATTGGATAGAATTAAGGCCCTTAAGCCGGCAAATTCTTTTGTTACAGATGCCGCTTTCCAGATCGCCAAATTGGTGGCTGCTAAAACTGCAGGATTTTCCATTTTAGCTCGCAGAGCCTTATGGTTAAAATCTTGGTCTGCGGATGTGTCCTCTAAATCCAAGCTTTTGGCTATTCCTTTCAAAGGTAAATCCCTATTCGGGCCTGACTTGAAAGAGATAATTTCTGACATTATGGGAGGTCAGGGTCATCTCCTACCTCAGGAGGAGACCTAACCAGGCTTGGAACAAGGGTAAACAACCCAAGAAGCCCGCTGCTGCTCCCAAGACAGCATGAAGGGGCGGCCCCCGATCCAGGACAGGATCTAGTAGGGGGCAGACTTTCTCTCTTTATCCAGGCTTGGATAAGAGACGTTCAGGATCCTTGGACACTGGAAATCGTGTCTCAAGGGGCAGGGATTTTACTAAAATCTTTTTGTGGTTCCCAAAAAAGAGGGAACGTTCCGACCCATTTTAGATCTCAAGAGTCTAAGTTAGTTTCTCAGAGTCCTATCCTTTAAGATGGAGACTATTCGGACAATTCTTCCATTGATCCAGGAGGGTCAATATATGACTACCGTGGAGTTAAAAGGATACATACCTTCACATTCATATCCACAAAGATCATCACCAGTTCCTAAAATTTGCCTTTCTGGACAAACATTTTCAGTTTGTGACTCTGCCCTTCAGGTGGCCATGGCACCCAGGATCTTCACAAAGGTTCTAGGGTCTCTGCTGGCGGTTCTCAAACCGTGGGGCATTACAGTGGCTCCGTATCTGGATGATATTCTGATCCAGGCGTCGTCTTATCAACTGACAAAGTCTCATACCGACATGGTTCTGGACGTTTCCTTTTTTTTTTTTGTATTTTTTTTTTTTTATAGTAATGTAGTTTATTTTTATTGTAATTAAGGGGTTAATTTAGGGGGTGTTAGGTTAGGGGGCTTAGTCATTAAATTAGTTTTTTGTGTTGTGGGGGTTGGCGGTGTAGGAGTTAATAGGTAAATTAGGTTTAATGCTTTGTGGGGGGTTGGTGGTTTAGGGGTTAATAGATGTATTAGTTATTTTGCGATGTTGGGGTTTGCAGATTTAGGGGTTAATATATTTATTAGGTAGTTTTTTTTTTTCTTAATACCTCGTGAGGGCAGTTATGTTTTTTTTTTGTTTTTTTTTAATACTTATTGCGTGTGGTTAGGTGGGGTTTTTTTTTTCATACTTATTGCGGGCAGTTCTTTTTTTTTTTTTTTTTTTTTGTAATGCTCCGTTTGCCTTCGCTGCATTCCGGTGGATTCTGAAAACATTCCTTTGAGGATTTCTGCGCAACTGCCGACGTCCACTGACATTACAAACGCAATTATAGTATAGATTGGTTATTAGTATATTTGAATTTGAAGATTTGTATTATTCACTTATGACATATTTTTGATGTAATAACTTATTATATAGATATCACTTATTTATCAATTTTTTTTTTATTTAATACACACTATTTAGTTACTCCACCAGTCACGGCTTAATAGTTCAAATTACCAAATCAGCATTAGAATTTTCTCCACCTTTATTTTGTTGTTTGTATCTATTTTGAAAATGAATTTGGGATAATTTGTGTTTTAAGGTTGGCAGTGTTTTGGAACCAAGTTTCCAGGAGGATACGTTATTATACTTTTATTAACAGGCTGTCAAGGCCCTGATAATACAAGAAGTCTAATTGTGTTATTTACTGAGGCCAAACAGAAGGAAATTCCAATGCTGGCTCTGTTGTTGGACGCTGAGAATGCCTTCAACATGGTCAGATGGGACTATTTATGGGAAGTCCTTCGCTCATTTGGATTCCATGACCCTTTCATATTGACTATCAAGGTCCTTTACTCTTCCCCCTATGCTAGAGTTAGAGGATTAGGGTTTTGCTCTACAGAATTCCCAATTTGAAATGGAACGAGACAAGGCTGCCCATTGTCGCCACTTATCTTTGCAATGGTAATGGAACCATTTGCCCAGGCATTGAGACAATCCAATGACATTACGGGGTACCTATCACAATACCATGAGAGAAAATAGTCTTATTTGCGGATGACATTACCCTTTTATTAACAGACCCGCTGACCTCTATGCCGGTGCTATTCCACTTAATAGACTATTTTAGCAGGATAAGCTATTATAAAATTAACAACAAAATTAACAACTAAAAATTGAGTCATACACTATTAACATAAGACAGCCCAACCTTACGGAACTACAGTCTCTTTACCCTTTTACCTGGTCTACCTACCAACTCAAACATCTGGGAGTCTATTTGAGCGCAGAACCTGATCACATTATTCGTACTAACTATGAGACCCTAATTGCAGATTTCAAACAATTGCTGGGCAAGTGGAACTTCAGAGAACTGTCTTGGTTAGGTAAAGTCACCTCAATTCAAATGACACTTTTATCCAAAGCGTTGTACCTATTTAGATGTATACTACTTAATGTTCTATACTCTATCCCATACTCTACCCTACACCAAATTCATAAATTATTTTCTACTTGTATATGGGCGAATAAAAAACCTAGGATTGAGTATTCCATACCACAGAGACCGTATTCTAGGGGAGGGATCACACTGATACGAGGTAGCTTGATTGTCCCATATCTCAGAATGGAACCTTAAGGGCGATAAACTAGGGTGTATTCTCTAGAAACTACTAGCTTACCAATGGAATTAGGGATAGCAGAGTTAATGTGGATCCCTATTTATAGGTCATTTTCCCTCAATATCTCTAACGTAATTATTAAACACAACATGTTACTTTAGCAAAATTTAAGAAACCGCTCTCTGATAGTCCCCCATCCATCCCCAGCCCATCATCTTCAGGGCTTCTTCTGGGATTTTACCAATATCCACGCTAGGGAATGGAAATTGAGGACTAGAAGTTATAGCCAATTTATACGACCATGACACATTAATTGACTTTAATTTGCTTACTTTGAAGCTTGACCCAGCTTCCTTTAAAACTTGTGGCCTCCCCAAGCAATCTATTAGGAGAGGGACAGCATGGGAGAAAAGATGGCTAAGTGGCACTAAGCTTTGCAAACCTCTCACAGCCCATTACAACTACCTTCTCTTATATCTTACACCTGGATTACCCTGGCAACTCAAAGCATGGACCAAAGAATTAGGAACTACATTCTCTGACCAGGACTTTGACAGAGCCATCCTTCAGACTAAAAAAAACACCATGTTAGAGGTTTATATCCAGCTATTATTAAAATGGCATAGGACTCCTCTTAGACTAGCTAAGGTCCTTCTCCTCTTTGCTGGTGGGGATGCGGAGAAGTAGGCTCAGACCTTCACATATGGTGCGCATGCCCAAAGATTTTGCCAATGTGGGAAGACATCGGGCACTTTGCAGTTGACTTGGTCTTATACCCATTATTTTTTTTAATACTGGGCTTTAATTCCCTGTGCTTTACAATCACTAACACAATGCAGCCAGATTGACGTGCTGTTTAAAGAAAACAGCCAACAAATACAGAGCTCTGATGAAGCGCATGTATGCATGCGAGAAACATGTCTGTTTCTAGGGAGCACCTTTACCTCTATGGCTTCTGCCCAATAAATCATTGGACACATTGACTACAAACAGTGGAACTCTGTCTTTTTTTTTCTTTTTTTTTGCATTTAATCTGGTTTTACAAGTCCATGTTAAAACTGAATTATCAGAGAATGTTTAGGGCAGCCGAAATTCCTTTGGCGCACCCTGTGCTTTCAAACGTCGTATGTATGTATGTATGTATGTATGTATGTATGTGTGTGTGTGTGTGTGTGTATATATATATATATATATATATCTATCTATCATCAAAACAAGCAGCACTCCAAAGGTCTTATATCCATATGTCACCTTTATTAAGTGAACGTTTTCGGGCTACAAAAAACCCGTCCTCAGACTTACGTTCACTTAATAAAGGTGACATATGGATATAAGACCTTTGGAGTGCTGCTTGTTTTGATGGTATTATTATTGTGGCTCTAAGCACCCAAGGCTCATACATATAGGATCTGGAGTGCACTTTGCTGGATATATATATATATATATATATATATAGATAGATAGATATAGATATAGATATATATATATATATATATATATATATATATATATATATATATATATATATATATATATATATATATATAAATAAAACAAGAAAAATCACCAGCGCTCTAGGAGTGACACTAATACAAAACGCCCAACACAAATGGGTTATGAATATGTGTACTTCTGTGCAGTAGATGTGATAAGTTACAAATGTCCGTGAAAATGCTAATGGTCACAGGAACAGTAGATGTTGATGTACCCAAATGTGTTGCAGTTCAGCAAGAAGTGGAATTTATCAGTGTACCCCTGACACTGTAATTAATAGCAAAAAAAGAGAACAAAGAATCCTGATACTTCTGTGCAACTTATAACAATTTCAAACAATATAACACATGTAAATCCAATGTAATGAAGAATATAGTTATTGACAATAAGTCCTTATGAAAAGTTTATAACTGGTATATGTGCTGAAATTCTATGCAATATGTCCAGGATTGAAAAAAAGTAAGGATGTCCTCTTACTATAAATTACCCCAATCATATGAGGTAATGTGTAGTCGTGTGGTGAAGGTATAGGTCTATGGTCTGCCGCTGTCTGTGCTTGTTCTTTCCGTGCAGCCTTGTGTATGGTAGTCCTGGATCTGGAACTTCCTGAATCTTGTGCTTGAACAACTCTTGGCAATATGGTAGTTTTTCGTCCCGGGGCCTTTCCCAGATATCCAACTGCTACCGTCATCTATTAACAACCTTTCTAGAGCTCCATGAGACCTTTGGTGTTTCTTTTCCCAGCTCCGCCGACCTTGACCTTCTTTCTTATATCTTGGGTGACAGGACATAGGAGTGTACTTAGCACTGACTGTTTTATTGACTTATTGTCAATAACTATATTCTTCATTACATTGGATTTACATGTGTTATATTGTTTGAAATTGTTATAAGTTGCGCAGAAGTATCAGGATTCTTTGTTCTCTTTTTTTGATAGATATATATATATATAAATATTCCAGTCAAATGCACTCTCAGGTCTTTTCAATGGGTTCTTTAATGGAACGTTTTCAGGGTTCACAACCCCTTCATCAGTGTATATATATATATATATATATATATATATATATATATATATATATATATATATATATATATTCCATTATAGAGGAGGACTGCACTCACTGGATTTGGTATATAAAATAAAAATTTTTTTTATTAAGTTGACGTTTCGGGGTACGCAGACCCCTTCCTCAGACCAGACAACAGTGCAAATGAACAGTGTGCAATATAAAGCAACATATCCCTTCCCATCAAACAATTAGTGAAATTGCGCCAAAACCTATGTAACCATGACAACAGGTGAATCACCTAATTAACAATATTCCTACCTTTACTAATGTGATAGTTAAAAACAGTATAGTTGTGCAAATCATATAAGTGTATTTTAAAACTATTCTCAAACAATAAATGACATGACATATGAGTAGCACCTAAAACACTCAAGGTGCACCCAAAGAAATAAAATGTCCCCCTACAATGTGATGTGTGACATACTGAAATAGCTACCACAAAGAAACAACTTAGCATCGATAAAGGCAGTCTATAGGAAACAGCACTCAATAAAAGATAGTTGCAGGACCTAGGCAGTATATCAGCATTTAAACATTAGTGCATCAGTATCTCTCAGTAAAACATACTTCTCAGTAAACAAAGGACAAGTAGAGAAAAAGGACAAGTAGAGAAAAAGTGCTCATAGCCAGAAAAACACGTATGTCAAGATTTAGGCAAGCATGTAGATGTGTCAACTGTTGAACATCAGTAGATATATCGTATAGCATCCATAGACTAATCTTAGAGAGAAAGAGGGTGTCATCACACCATCACCGACTACTGAGCCTAAGGGGTAATATAGAGAATTTCAAAGCAGTGTGATTGCAATACATACAAAAAGTCAGCAACGTAAGATCGCTATTTATATCTCAAAGGGGAAAAAATATATATATCTCTAGTTCAGGTAACTTACTTGGCATGAGATGTGATAGATACTGTCAAAGTGATTACAGCGTGTTGCAGAGAGGTAGCTGGAGACAAGATATGTAAGATAAAAGTTTAAAAAACAGGCGCGGATCAACACAGTCCCTCGTCTGTGTCAACGGTGTCAGCGAGCATGGCTAATTTGCATAGCCGTCTGACGTCATCAGGGGGGTGTGTATCAAGCAGTCAGAAAACATCGATGACAGCTAACCGATGTTAGCCGCAACTGCTGGGGCAAGCCAAAAAATGATTGTACATACCTACACTTGTAGGAAAGGGGCGAATTGTCTAAACATCTGAGTATATATCACAAAAACAACAGCATAACATGGGTCTATATTGCATGTATACTTCTATCATATCCCAAAAAGGCTAAGAGAAGCCGTCTGACTTGCAGATAGTTGTATGGATCTGAGAGCCCTAGTCAGCCCAAAATGTGCTAATGTATGTTATGAGTACCATATCTATCCAGAGAGCCATATGTGTACGAAACAGTATAGGTATAGGGTTAGTAAATGTACTTAAAGAGAGCATAGTCTACCAGAATGTTGGTGCTAGAGCTAATCATGATACAAAATAAACAACCAAAAATCCTATACTGGTAAAACATATGCCAGAGTCTTGTGCCTGAGTAACATGTTACTCTTACAGTGGGATCTCAGTGTTACAATCATAGTTCCCCTGTTACAATTGGCAATCAAGTGTGGTCATATACAAACGATAAAATCAGGGTTATATTAACAGCGAGCCATGGTATCCAGATAAATCAATAAAGCATATGCATAGTCAGTGGGCAAATTTTGGAAGTAAAAGTAAAACATCCTATCACTATGCAAACAGATATTGATGATATGGCCAATGTATGTTCTTGCCTAAATCAGGAAACCTTGCCATATAGGGTAAGGTATCATGCACAGTCCGAGGAAGGACCATTGCTGGTTACACGGATATTATAGGAAACAGTGCCAGTCATTGGACATATCAAGTCCCCTCGGGTATAGGGTGTCAAGTCTGTGTAACTACTTGGTCTCCTTCTGCAGGAGTATTCTATCCCGATTATCCCGATTCTATCCCTGAGGATAAAACGTATGTCTGTTACCTTATGCTTGGCCTGTAGGAAGTGTCTAGCCACTGGTTGGTCTGCTGTTCCCTTATCCAAAGCAGTACGAATTGCTGAACGGTGATTTGCCATTCTTATCCGTGTGTTGTCAGATGTTTTACCAACGTAATATTTTCCACAACAGCAGCTTAGAAGGTATACAACGTGACTTGTTGTGCATGTGATGAAGTGCCTTATGGTGTACTTCTGTGTGGTATGTGGGTGTCGAAACACCTTGCAGGGGATCATGCGACTGCAGGTGGTGCACCCCAGGCATCTGAAGCAACCTGTTTTAGTGGATTTTAGCCACTTCTTTGTGTAGCTTTGCTCGGGGTCCGTCTGCATCAATAGATCCCTGAGGCTTCTGCCACGTCTGTATCCCATGATTGGTGGGTCCAAGTGACCAAAGGGGAGCGTTTGGTCTGTGCCAAGGATTTCCCATCTGTTTTTTATAGAATCAGCCAAGACCTTTTTCCCTTTGTTATAGGTGGTTGTAAAAACCATTCTTGGTTTCTTGTCAGCAGGGTTTGTTCGTTAGTTTTCAGACATTAATTCTTGTCTTACTTCCTCTATCAGTTCAGGTGAGTAGCCCCTCTGCAGGAATTTGTTGGACATTTTATCCATTTGGGTTAACCTGTTGTTTGCCTCAGTATTGTTCCTCAATACCCTGATCATTTGTGATTTCACAATAGCCCTCCTGGTATGTGGCGGGTGGTTACTTGTTGCCTCAAGTAAAGAATTCCGATCTGTGGGTTTTGTGAATAAAGTTGTAGATAGTTTCCCTTCCTTCTTGATGTTTTACTTCCAAAATTTGCCCACTGACAATGCATATGCTTTATTGATTTATCTGGATACCATGGCTCGCTGTTAATATAACCCTGATTTTATCTTTTGTATATGACCACACTTGATTGCCAATTGTAACAGGGGAACTATGATTGTAACACTGAGATCCCACTGTAAGAGTAACATGTTACTCAGGCACAAGACTCTGGCATATGTTTTACCAGTATAGGATTTTTGGTTGTTTATTTTGTATCATGATTAGCTCTAGCACCAACATTCTGGTAGACTATGCTCTCTTTAAGTACATTTACTAACCCTATACCTATACTGTTTCGTACACATATGGCTCTCTGGATAGATATGGTACTCATAACATACATTAGCACATTTTGGGCTGACTAGGGCTCTCAGATCCATACAACTATCTGCAAGTCAGACGGCTTCTCTTAGCCTTTTTGGGATATGATAGAAGTATACAAGCAATATAGACCCATGTTATGCTGTTGTTTATGTGATGTATACTCAGATGTTTAGACAATTCGCCCCTTTCCTACAAGTGTAGGTATGTACAATCATTTTTTGGCTTGCAGTTGCGGCTAACATCGGTTAGCTGTCATCGATGTTTTCTGACTGCTTGATACACCCCCCCCCCCAATGACGTCAGGCGGCTATGCAAATTAGCCATGCTCGCTGACACCGTTGACACAGACGCGGGACTGTGTGTTGGTCCGCGCCTGTTTTTGAAACTTTTATCTGACATATCTTGTCTCCAGCTCCCTCTCTGCAACACGCTGTAATCACTTTGATAGTATCTATCACATCTCATGCCAAGTAAGTTACCTGAACTAGAGACATTGCTGGCTGGTAGAGATATATATATATTTTCCCCTAAATAGCGATCTTACGTTGCTGACTTTTTGTATGTATTGCAATCACACTGCTTTGAAATTCTCTATATTACCCCTTAGGCTCAGTAGTCGGTGATGGTGTGATGACACCCTCTTTCTCTCTAAGATTAGTCTATGGATGCTATACGATATATCTACTGATGTTCAACAGTTGACACATCTACATGCTTGCCTAAATCTTGACATACGTGTTTTTCTGGCTATGAGCACTTTTTCTCTACTTGTCCTTTTTCTCTACTTGTCCTTTGTTTACTGAGAAGTATGTTTTACTGAGAGATACTGATGCACTAATGTTTAAATGCTGATATACTGCCTAGGTCCTGCAACTATCTTTTATTGAGTGCTGTTTCCTATAGACTGCCTTTATCGATGCTAAGTTGTTTCTTTGTGGTAGCTATTTCAGTATGTCACAAATCACATTGTAGGGTGACATTTTATTTCTTTGGGTGCACCTTGAGTGTTTTAGGTGCTACTCATGTCATGTCATTTATTGTTTGAGAATAGTTTTAAGATACACTTATATGGTTTGCACAACTATACTGTTTTTAACTATCACATTAGTAAAGGTAGGAATATTGTTAATTAGGTGATTCACCTGTTGTCATGGTTACATAGGTTTTGGCGCAATTTCACTAATTGTTTGATGGGAGGGGCTATGTTGCTTTATATTGCACACTGTTCATTTGCACTGTTGTCTGGTCTGAGGAAGGGGTCTGCTTACCCCGAAACGTCACCTTAATAAAACATTTTTATTTTATATACCAAATCCAGTGAGTGCAGTCTTCTTCTATAATGGATTATTGATATACCCGACTTGGCACCCTGGTTGATGTCCCTATTGCATTGTGAGTGCAGACACACATGGAAATATATATATATATATATATATATATATATATATATATATATATATATATATATATATATATGAGCAAGTCTTCATAAAGTCACCCTTTAATTAATGTGAATGTTTTCGGGTGTTGCCTCCTTCATCAGACATAAAAAGGCATATATATTTATTTAGCCCAGAGCGGCTGTATACTTTCTAGGCCATGCAGGGATAAATGGAGGGGGGGGGGGGGGATTCAGTGGGCGCGCACTTATTACTGTCTCACATCACGCTCAAACAGCAGTGATAACACTGGTTGAAAGGATGGCGTATATTGGTGGCAACATATCACCCTAAAGCACCTCACTGCACCCTACTGCTCCTCTGTCTTTTTTCCCCAGGGCTGCCCCATTGCGATTAACACTGGCACGCTGTTTTATCTTGCTGCATAGCAACAGCGCCTGTGAATTCTGTAGGCCTTTCTGCGGCCCCTCCCTGCTGCGGCCCACCCTGTGCAGCACCTTTTCTATAACTGTTAGCTGCCCTGCTTGTGGAGCCAATGGCTATATAGCCTCAAGAGTGTTAGCAAAACTTTCTCAGACTGAATGAAACTGTACAGACACACACAGTCTTGGAAAGGCGTCCTCTGCAAACCTCCTCACCACACTCCATTTTGGGATTAAGAAAGTTTATTGAGCTGAAAGCCCAAGGGTATGTGCCAGCCTTTGATTTTTAAGAAATCTGTCACCCTCTCTTGTTTTTAATATCTATTTCACTTATCACCAGCTACAGTTTGCAGATTTTAAAAATAAAGACAGTGGAAGCTGTATGGGTTTTGTTTGTGTGTGTTGTTTTTGTTTTTAATAAAGTCCCTACATTTTACAATTTTTTATTTTTATTTTTTTTATGTAGATGATGTATTGATGCAGTGAATGCACACTTTGTTTAAAAATAAATGCGCTTTCAAAGGTGAATTGAACAGTGTGTGTACTATAAACTTTGGAATACTACAGTCTGGCAGCGAACTACGTGTAGCAGTCTGTTTAAACAGTGGCTCTGCTCTATCGGTGATAACCCTCACACTATAACTACAGTGTTTATATGGACATGCCCTTTAGCAGTGAGACGATAACTTGGTATCCACATAAGTGAAGGCCATACACAGGTGAAAACCGCGAAAGTGGAGACAAATACATGACTCCTAAAGTTTTACCCTATTTGTCGAGCACTGACACACATGCTGAAAGCCAGAACAGTGTTTTTGTAGCCCACGCCATAGAAGTCTATGGAGAGAGGGATTTAGCTTGGCTGCACGATCTGACTTCCAGATGTTAACGCTCGTCATGACAATTTCTTACCGGATCTCTCCTCCATTTCATATGTTTTTTTGGCTAACAAGGTTGTACAGAATATTTCATAGCAATTATTTGTAACTCGGAAGTACCACCACATACACACTAGGTGGTGCTGCTCTGTTATCAGATTATTGTCACACTTTTATATACAATCCAAGTATGCAATGAAATGTTCAGTTTTATAGTGAATAATTAGACTTATTTCTGTTAAACAGAATAAAATGCAGTCCTTAAAATGTAGCCAAGGTGTTAACATTATAAAGAAAGAACAAATGCGTTTGAAACTTGTAGAAGCTTAGGTTCTCATGAAAAGTGATTTTTAAAAGTTAAAAAGTAGTTGTTTCTCCAACATAGGTGTGTCCGGTCCACGGCGTCATCCTTACTTGTGGGATATTCTCTTCCCCAACAGGAAATGGCAAAGAGCCCAGCAAAGCTGGTCACATGATCCCTCCTAGGCTCCGCCTACCCCAGTCATTCTCTTTGCCGTTGTACAGGCAACATCTCCACGGAGATGGCTTAGAGTTTTTTAGTGTTTAACTGTAGTTTTTATTATTCAATCAAGAGTTTGTTATTTTAAAATAGTGCTGGTATGTACTATTTACTCAGAAACAGAAAAGAGATGAAGATTTCTGTTTGTATGAGGAAAATGATTTTAGCACCGTAACTAAAATCCATGGCTGTTCCACACAGGACTGTTGAGAGCAATTAACTTCAGTTGGGGGAACAGTGTGCAGTCTCTTGCTGCTTGAGGTATGACACATTCTAACAAGACGATGTAATGCTGGAAGCTGTCATTTTTCCCTATGGGATCCGGTAAGCCATGTTTATTACGATGGTAAATAAGGGCTTCACAAGGGCTTATTAAGATTGTAGACTTTTCTGGGCTAAATCGATTCAGTTTTAAAACATATTTAGCTTTGAGGAATCATTTTATCTGGGTTTATTGATATTATAATATCGGCAGGCACTGTATTAGACACCTTATTTCTCTGGGGCTTTCCCAAAGCATAAGCAGAGCCTCATTTTCGCGCCGGTGTGGCGCACTTGTTTTTGAGAGGCATGGCATGCAGTCGCATGTGAGAGGAGCTCTGATACTTAGAAAAGACTTTCTGAAGGCGTCATTTGGTATCGTATTCCCCTTTGGGCTTGGTTGGGTCTCAGCAAAGCAGATACCAGGGACTGTAAAGGGGTTAAAGTGTTAAAACGGCTCCGGTTCCGTTATTTTAAGGGTTAAAGCTTCCAAATTTGGTGTGCAATACTTTTAAGGCTTTAAGACACTGTGGTGAAAATTTGGTGAATTTTGTACAATTCCTTCATGTTTTTTCGCAATTGCAGTAATAAAGTGTGTTCAGTTTAAAATTTAAAGTGACAGTAACGGTTTTATTTTAAAACGTTTTTTGTACTTTATTATCAAGTTTATGCCTGTTTAACATGTCTGAACTACCAGATAGACTGTGTTCTGAATGTGGGGAAGCCAGAATTCCTGTTCATTTAAATAAATGTGATTTATGTGATAATGACAATGATGCCCAAGATGATTCCTCAAGTGAGGGGAGTAAGCATGGTACTGCATCATTCCCTCCTTCGTCTACACGAGTCTTGCCCACTCAGGAGGCCCCTAGTACATCTAGCGCGCCAATACTGCTTACTATGCAACAATTAACGGCTGTAATGGATAATTCTGTCAAAAACATTTTAGCCAAAATGAACCCTTGTCAGCGTAAGCGTGGCTGCTCTGTTTTAGTTACTGAAGAGCATGACGACGCTGATATTAATATCTCTGAAGGGCCCCTAACCCAATCTGAGGGGGCCAGGGAGGTTTTGTCTGAGGGAGAAATTACTGATTCAGGGAACATTTCTCAACAGGCTGAACCTGATGTAATTGCATTTAAATTTAAGTTGGAACATCTCCGCATTCTGCTTAAGGAGGTATTATCCACTCTGGATGATTGTGAAAAGTTGGTCATCCCAGAGAAATTATGTAAAATGGACAAGTTCCTAGAGGTGCCGGAGCTCCCAGAAGCTTTTCCTATACCCAAGCGGGTGGCGGACATTGTTAATAAAGAATGGGAAAGGCCCGGTATTCCTTTCGTCCCTCCCCCCATATTTAAAAAATTGTTTCCTATGGTCGACCCCAGAAAGGACTTATGGCAGACAGTCCCCAAGGTCGAGGGAGCGGTTTCTACTTTAAACAAACGCACCACTATACCCATAGAGGATAGTTGTGCTTTCAAAGATCCTATGGATAAAAAATTAGAAGGTTTGCTTAAAAAGATGTTTGTTCAGCAGGGTTACCTTCTACAACCAATTTCATGCATTGTCCCTGTCACTACAGCCGCATGTTTCTGGTTTGATGAACTGATAAAGGCGCTCGATAGTGATTCTCCTCCTTATAAGGAGATTATGGACAGAATCAATGCTCTCAAATTGGCTAATTCTTTCACCCTAGACGCCACTTTGCAATTGGCTAGGTTAGCGGCTAAGAATTCTGGGTTTGCTATTGTGGCGCGCAGAGCGCTTTGGTTGAAATCTTGGTCGGCTGACGCGTCTTCCAAGAACAAGCTACTAAACATTCCTTTCAAGGGGAAAACGCTGTTTGGCCCTGACTTGAAAGAGATTATCTCGGATATCACTGGGGGTAAGGGCCACGCCCTTCCTCAGGATCGGCCTTTCAAGGCGAAAAATAGACCCAATTTTCGTCCCTTTCGTAAAAACGGACCAGCCCAAAGTGCTACGTCCTCTAAGCAAGA
Organism: Bombina bombina; assembly: GCF_027579735.1. Classification (NCBI taxonomy): domain Eukaryota; kingdom Metazoa; phylum Chordata; class Amphibia; order Anura; family Bombinatoridae; genus Bombina; species Bombina bombina. The sequence goes on from NC_069503.1 coordinate 973,390,637, forward strand.
GGGTAATACTTCTCAAGCCAAGCCAGCTTGGAGACCAATGCAAGGCTGGAACAAGGGAAAGCAGGCCAAGAAGCCTGCCACTGCTACCAAGACAGCATGAAATATTGGCCCCCGATCCGGGACCGGATCTGGTGGGGGGCAGACTCTCTCTCTTCGCTCAGGCTTGGGCAAGAGATGTTCTGGATCCTTGGGCGCTAGAAATAGTCTCCCAGGGTTATCTTCTGGACTTCAAGGGACTTCCCCCAAGGGGGAGGTTCCACAGGTCTCAGTTGTCTTCAGACCACATAAAAAGACAGGCGTTCTTACATTGTGTAGAAGACCTGTTAAAAATGGGAGTGATTCATCCTGTTCCACTAAGAGAACAAGGGATGGGGTTCTACTCCAATCTGTTCATAGTTCCCAAAAAAGAGGGAACGTTCAGACCAATCTTAGATCTCAAGATCTTAAACAAGTTTCTCAAGGTTCCATCTTTCAAGATGGAAACCATTCGAACTATTCTTCCTTCCATCCAGGAGGGTCAATTCATGACCACGGTGGATTTAAAGGATGCGTATCTACATATTCCTATCCACAAGGAACATCATCGGTTCCTAAGGTTTGCATTCCTGGACAAACATTACCAGTTCGTGGCGCTTCCTTTCGGATTAGCCACTGCTCCAAGGATTTTCACAAAGGTACTAGGCTCCCTTCTAGCGGTGCTAAGACCAAGGGGCATTGCAGTAGTACCTTACCTGGACGACATTCTGATTCAAGCGTCGTCCCTTCCTCAAGCAAAGGCTCACACGGACATTGTCCTGGCCTTTCTCAGATCTCACGGCTGGAAAGTGAACGTGGAAAAGAGTTCTCTATCCCCGTCAACAAGGGTTCCCTTCTTGGGAACAATTATAGACTCTTTAGAAATGAGGATCTTTCTAACAGAGGCCAGAAAAACAAAACTTCTAGACTCTTGTCGGATACTTCATTCCGTTCCTCTTCCTTCCATAGCTCAGTGCATGGAAGTGATCGGGTTGATGGTAGCGGCGATGGACATAGTTCCTTTTGCGCGCATTCATCTAAGACCATTACAACTGTGCATGCTCAGTCAGTGGAATGGGGACTATACAGACTTGTCTCCGAAGATACAAGTAAATCAGAGGACCAGAGACTCACTCCGTTGGTGGCTGTCCCTGGACAATCTGTCTCAAGGGATGACGTTCCGCAGGTCAGGGTGGGTCATTGTCACGACCGACGCCAGTCTGATGGGCTGGGGCGCGGTCTGGGGATCCCTGAAAGCTCAGGGTCTTTGGTCTCGGGAAGAATCTCTTCTACCGATAAATATTCTGGAACTGAGAGCGATATTCAATGCTCTCAAGGCCTGGCCTCGGCTAGCGAGGACCAAGTTCATACGGTTTCAATCAGACAACATGACAACTGTTGCGTACATCAACCATCAGGGGGGAACAAGGAGTTCCCTAGCGATGGAAGAAGTGACCAAAATCATTCTATGGGCGGAGTCTCACTCCTGCCACCTGTCTGCTATCCACATCCCAGGAGTGGAAAATTGGGAAGCGGATTTTCTGAGTCGTCAGACATTGCATCCGGGGGAGTGGGAACTCCATCCGGAAATCTTTGCCCAAGTCACTCACCTGTGGGGCATTCCAGACATGGATCTGATGGCCTCTCGTCAGAACTTCAAAGTTCCTTGCTACGGGGCCAGATCCAGGGATCCCAAGGCGGCTCTAGTGGATGCACTAGTAGCACCTTGGACCTTCAAACTAGCTTATGTGTTCCCGCCATTTCCTCTCATCCCCAGGCTGGTAGCCAGGATCAATCAGGAGAGGGCGTCGGTGATCTTGATAGCTCCTGCGTGGCCACGCAGGACTTGGTATGCAGATCTGGTGAATATGTCATCGGCTCCACCTTGGAAGCTACCTTTGAGACGAGACCTTCTTGTTCAGGGTCCGTTCGAACATCCGAATCTGGTTTCACTCCAGCTGACTGCTTGGAGATTGAACGCTTGATTTTATCGAAGCGAGGATTCTCAGATTCTGTTATCGATACTCTTGTTCAGGCCAGAAAGCCTGTAACTAGAAAGATTTACCACAAAATTTGGAAAAAATATATCTGTTGGTGTGAATCTAAAGGATTCCCTTGGGACAAGGTTAAGATTCCTAGGATTCTATCCTTCCTTCAAGAAGGATTGGAAAAAGGATTATCTGCTAGTTCCCTGAAGGGACAGATTTCTGCCTTGTCGGTATTACTTCACAAAAAGCTGGCAGCTGTGCCAGATGTTCAAGCCTTTGTTCAGGCTCTGGTTAGAATCAAGCCTGTTTACAAACCTTTGACTCCTCCTTGGAGTCTCAATTTAGTTCTTTCAGTTCTTCAGGGGGTTCCGTTTGAACCCTTACATTCCGTTGATATTAAGTTATTATCTTGGAAAGTTTTGTTTTTAGTTGCGATTTCTTCTGCTAGAAGAGTCTCAGAATTATCTGCTCTGCAGTGTTCTCCTCCTTATCTGGTGTTCCATGCAGATAAGGTGGTTTTACGTACTAAACCTGGTTTTCTTCCAAAAGTTGTTTCTAACAAAAACATTAACCAGGAGATTATCGTACCTTCTCTGTGTCCAAAACCAGTTTCAAAGAAGGAACGTTTGTTGCACAATTTGGATGTTGTTCGCGCTCTAAAATTCTATTTAGATGCTACAAAGGATTTTAGACAAACATCTTCCTTGTTTGTTGTTTATTCAGGTAAAAGGAGAGGTCAAAAAGCAACTTCTACCTCTCTCTCTTTTTGGATTAAAAGCATCATCAGATTGGCTTACGAGACTGCCGGACGGCAGTCTCCCGAAAGAATCACAGCTCATTCCACTAGGGCTGTGGCTTCCACATGGGCCTTCAAGAACGAGGCTTCTGTTGATCAGATATGTAGGGCAGCGACTTGGTCTTCACTGCACACTTTTACCAAATTTTACAAGTTTGATACTTTTGCTTCTTCTGAGGCTATTTTTGGGAGAAAGGTTTTGCAAGCCGTGGTGCCTTCCATTTAGGTGACCTGATTTGCTCCCTCCCTTCATCCGTGTCCTAAAGCTTTGGTATTGGTTCCCACAAGTAAGGATGACGCCGTGGACCGGACACACCTATGTTGGAGAAAACAGAATTTATGTTTACCTGATAAATTTCTTTCTCCAACGGTGTGTCCGGTCCACGGCCCGCCCTGGTTTTTTAATCAGGTCTGATAATTTATTTTCTTTAACTACAGTCACCACGGTACCATATGGTTTCTCCTATGCAAATATTCCTCCTTAACGTCGGTCGAATGACTGGGGTAGGCGGAGCCTAGGAGGGATCATGTGACCAGCTTTGCTGGGCTCTTTGCCATTTCCTGTTGGGGAAGAGAATATCCCACAAGTAAGGATGACGCCGTGGACCGGACACACCGTTGGAGAAAGAAATTTATCAGGTAAACATAAATTCTGTTTTTATGTGGTTTAAAACGTGTTGCTGGTCTTTCATTTTTGCTTTCATGGCTTTTAAAGGATATTAACTTTTTAAACATGTACATCATTTGTAAATACACCCCTCACCACACCCACACTTCAGTTTTACAAACTTTGCCTCCTATGGAGGTGGTGAAGTAAGTTTGTGCTAAGATTTCTACGTTGACATGCGCTTCTCAGCATTTTGAAGTAAATAGAGTATCACCTATTGAATGCAATGGTTTTCCTATCTATTTCATAGGTTCTCTGTTATCGGTCGTAGAGATTCATCTCCTGCCTCCCTTTTCAGATCGACGATATACTCTCATATACCATTACCTCTACTGATAACTGTTTCAGTACTAATTTGGCTATCTGCTATATGTGGATGGGTGTCTTTCAGTAAGTATGTTTTTTATTACTTAAGACACCTCAGCTATGGTTTGGCACTTTTTGCATTTATATAAAGTTTTAAATATATGTATTGTACTTATATTCGCCATGAGTCAGGTTCATATTTGGGGAAGATTAACATATTAAGAAATATTTTTTCTTACCTGGGGTTTAGTCTTTTTTTCAAATTGAATACATTTTTCTTGCAAATTGCGGGCAGGATTAGGCCCGCGGGTGCGCCAAATGCTAGACTTTATTGCGTCATTCTTGGCACGAGAATTTTTTGGAGCTAAGGTACGTCCGTTGACGCAAGTTCGTCATTTCCGGCGTCTTTGTTGACGCCGAGTTCTTACACAGGGTTGCGTCGTTAGTGACGCGAGTGTGTCCTTTCCGGATGTTGTTGGCGCCAAAAAAATTTATGTTGTGCGTCATACTTGGCGCCAGATTTTTTTCATTATTTTAATAACCAATTGCTATTTGCCTCTTGCCTTTTTTCTATGTCAGAGGGCTATGCTATTGCATATTTTCTCTTGCAAGGTGTATCCAGTCCACGGCTTCATCCATTACTTGTGGGATATTCTCCTTCCCTACAGGAAGTGGCAAAGAGAGCACACATCAGAGCTGTCCATATAGCTCCCCCTCTAGCTCCACCCGCCAGTCATTCTCTTTGCCGGCTCTAAGCACTAGGGTCTCTCTATGGGACGGTAAAGTGAATGTGGTGTTAGATTTGTAGTTTTATTATCTTCAATCAAAAGTTTGTTATTTTTAAATGGTACCGATTTGTACTATTTACTCTCTAGCAGGAAAGTGATGAATTTTCTGCTGAGAGGAAAATGATTTTAGCATGTTGTAACTAAAATCCACTGCTGTTCCCACACAGGACTGAGGAGTACCAGAAAACTTCAATTGGGGGGAATAGTTTGCAGGCTTGACTGCAATGAGGTATGTTCAGTCATTTATTTCTAGACAAAACTGTGATAATGCTAGAAGACTGACAAGATCCCCATGTGGGGAGGGTAAGCTATGTTCTGAGACTTAGTATAGAATTGAATGCTTACATAACAGGGCTAATTAGGCTGGTTGACACTAATTCAGGGCAATCGATTATTTATTTAAGAAATACTCGTTGGAGACACTTAGGTACTTACTGTGAAAATTTCAAAAGGATTGGTGCATTTTTCACTGTTTTGTAAAATTGTGTGTTCTTTTTATTTCTTAAAGGCACAGTAACTTTTTTTTCAAATTGTTTTTTTATTTGATTAAAGTGATTCTAAGCCTGTTGGTTTATAATACTAGTCTGTTTAACATGTCTGTCACCAAGGAAAATCCTTGTTCAATATGTTTAGAAGCCATGGTGGAACCCCCTCTCAGAATGTGTCCCACTTGCACTAATATGTCTATACACTTTAAGGATCATATTATTGATCTTAAAGATATGGCCCTAGATGACTTTCAGACTGAAGATAACGAGAAAAGTCTGTCCACCTCTCCCCATGTGTCACAACCAGTTACGCCCGCTCAGGCACTGCCTAGTACCTATAGTGCGTCTGCTCCTTTTACATTACAACAAATAGCGTCAGTCATGGATAATTCCCTTTCAGTTTTCTTATCTAAACTGCCTGTGTTGCCTGCAAAGCATGATAGCTCTGTTTTAAGAACAGATTATGAGCATTCTGAAGCTTTGGTAACTTTATCTGATGTACCCTCACAACGTTCTGAAGTGGGGGTGAGGGAATTGATGTCTGAGGGAGAAATTTCGGATTCAGGAAAGGTTTCTCATCAGTCAGATTCAGATACATTGGTTTTTAAATTTAAATTAGAACACCTCCGCGTATTGCTCAGGGAGGTATTAGCTACTCTGGATGATTGCGAACCTTTGGTGGTCCCAGAGAAATTGTGTAAAATAGACAAGTATCTAGAGGTCCCTGTATACACTGATGCGTTTACGGTCCCTAAGAGGGTTGCGGATATCGTTGCTAAGGAGTGGGATAGACCAGGTGTTCCTTTTGTCCCCCCCCCCCCTATTTTTAAGAAAATGTTCCCCATAACTGACCCCATGCGGGACTCGTGGCAGACGGTCCCTAAGGTAGAGGGGGCTGTTTCTTCACTTGCTAAACGCACAACCATACCAATTGAAGACAGTTGTGCTTTTAAAGACCCTATGGATAAAAAGTTAGAGGGTTTACTTAAGACAATTTTTGTTCAACAAGGTTTTCTGCTCCAACCTATTGCCTGCATTATTCCTGTAACTACTGCAGCTGCTTTATGATTTGAGGTGCTGGAGCACTCGCTCCAGACAGAGACCTCATATGACGAAATTATGGACAGAATTAAGGCTCTAAAGCTAGTTAATTCTTTTATCACAGATGCCGCTTTGCAATTAGCTAAGTTAGCGGCGAAGAATTCAGGTTTCGCCATTATGGCGCGCAGAGCGCTTTGGCTCAAGTCCTGGTCAGCCGATGTGTCGTCAAAATCCAAATTACTAAATATTCCTTTCAAGGGAAAGACCCTCTTCGGGCCAGAATTGAAAGAGATTTCAGAAATCACCGGGGGAAAGGGCCATGCTCTCCCTCAGGACAAGCCTTTTAAGGCTAAGAACAAAGCTAATTTTCGCTCCTTTCGTAATTTCAGGAGCGGTTCCCCTTCAGCCTCTCCAGCTGCGAAGCCAGAGGATAATGATTCACACCCCAAGGCAACCTGGAAGCCTTACCAGGGCTGGAACAAGGGTAAACAGGCCAAAAAGCCTGCAGCTGACCCTAAGACTGCATGAAGGGGTAGCCCCCGATCCGGGAACGGATCTAGTAGGGGGCAGACTCTCTCTCTTCGCTCAGGCCTGGGCAAGAGACGTCCAAAATCTCTGGGCATTAGAGATTGTATCCCAGGGATATCTTCTAGAATTCAAGGACTCCCCTCCAAGGGGAAGGGTTCATATTTCTAGTCTGTCCACAGATCAGACAAAGGTAGAAGCGTTCTTACGCCGTGTAGAAGATCTACATATAACGGGAGTGATACACCCGATTCCAATTGCAGAACAAGGACTGGGTTTTTACTCAAGCCTGTTTGTGGTTCCCAAAACAACATTTTCAGACCAATCTTAGATCTAAAATTTCTATAAAAAAAAAAGTTCCTCAGAGTCCCATCTTTCAAGATGGAGAACATTCGGATAATCTTACTTCTGATCCAAGAAGGTCAATATATGACTACCGTGGATCTAAAGGATGTGTAACTTCACATTCCTATCCTCATTGATCATCAGTTTTTCAGATTTGTTCTTCTAGACAAGCTTTACCAGTGTGTGGCTCTTCCTTTAGGGTCGGCCACTGTTTCCAGAATTTTCACAAAGGTGCTAGGGTCCCTTTTAGCGGTTCTAAGACTGCGGGGCATAGCAGTGGCACCTTTCCTAGACTACATCTTAATTCAGCTGTCTTCCAGAGAGCCAAGTCTCACATGGAGATTGTATTGGCTTTTCTGAGGTCTCTTGGGTAGAAGGTGAACACCCATAAAGAGTTCTCTTTCCCCACTGACAGGGGTTCCTTTCCTAGGAACTCTGATAGACTCGGAAGAAATTAAGATATTTCTGACGGAGGTCAGAAGGTTAAGCTTTTAGCTCCATCAGTTCTCTAAACCTCCTCTCTATGACCTGCGTGGACACGCAGGACTTGGTATGCAGACCTTGTGGACATGTCCTCTGTTCCATCATGGATGCTGCTGATGAGGCAGGATCTTCTAATACAGGGTCCGTTAAAGCATCCAAATCTATTTTCTTTACGTCTGTCTGCTTGGAGATTGAACGCTTAATGCTATCAAAGGCGTGGTTTCTCTGAGTCAGTTATAGATACTCTGATTCAGGCTAGTAAGCCTGTCCCCAGGAAATCTATCATAAGATATGGTGAAAATATCTTGTTGGTGTGAATCCAGGGGTCACTCATGGAGTAAGATTAGGATTCCTGGGACGTTGTCTTTCTTCCAAGAAGGATTGGAGAAAGGATTGTCAGCTTGTCCCTTAAGAAGACAGACATCTACTCTGTCTATTTTTTTACACAAATGTCGGGCAGAGGTCCCAGACGTACAGGTGTCTAATCAGGCTTTAGGAGAATCTAGCCTGTCCATATGACTGCAGCTCCGCCATGGAGTCTAAATCTAGTTCTTTCAGTTCTTCAAGAGGTTCCGTTTGAACTTTTATGTTCCATAGATATTAAGTTATCTTGGAAAAGTTTCTTTTTTTTGGTTTTCTTCATAAGGTTATTTTTAATAAGAAGTTTAACCAGGATATTGTTGTTCCTTCTCTGTATATTGACGAAGGAACGTCTGTTAAATAATCTTAAAGTTCTACTTGCAAGCAACTAAGGATTTCAGACAAACATCTTCCTCTTGTGTTGTCTATTCTGGTAAGAGAAGAGGTCAGAAAGCGACGGTTACCTCTCTTTCTTTTTGGCTGAAAAACATCATCCGTTTGACCTACGTGACTGCTGGCCAGCAGTTTCCTGATTCAATTACTTCCAGAGCAGTGGCTTCCACATGAGCTTTTAAAGACGAAGCTTCTGTTAAACAGATTTGTAAGGCAGCGACTTGTTCTTCGCTGCATATTTTTTCCAAATTTTACATATTTGATACTTTTGCTTCCTTGGAGGCTATTTTTGGGAGAAGGGTTTTACGAGCAGTGGTGCCTTCCGTTTTAAGGGGTACTTGCCTTGTTCCCTCCCTTCATCCGTGTCCTAAAGCTTTGGTATTGGTATCCCACAAGTAATGGATGAAGCCGTGGACTGGATACACCTTGCAAGAGAAAACAGAATTTATGCTAACCTGATAAATTACTTTCTCTTGCAGTGTATCCAGTCCATGGCCCGCCCTGGCATTTAAGTCAGGTAATAATTTTTTTGTTTAAACTACAGTCACCACTGCACCCTATGGTTTCTCCTTTTTCTTCCTAACCTTTGGTCGAATGACTGGGGGGTGGAGCTAGAGGGGGAGCTATATGGACAGCTCTGCTGTGTGCTCTCTTTGCCACTTCCTGTAGGGAAGGATAATATCCCACAAGTAATGGATGAAGCCGTGGACTGGATACACCGCAAGAGAAAGTAATTTATCAGGTAAGCATAAATTCTGTTTTTCCTATTCCTGAATCTGTCATAAGGAAATTGACAATTTTGCTTTATATGTTTGATGTCTCAATCTGATCCTGCCTCAGAAGTATCTGTTGGAACTTTGCTGCCTGATGTCAGTTCTACTAAAGCTAAGTGCATTATATTTCCGAATGTCATTTGTATTGGTTATCATGATAAACTTTTACATGCAGATATTGTGTCCATCAGTAAATAGTACATTGCCTGTTGTTGTTCCTTCAACTTTTAATGTACATGTTATACCTATGAAATTTAAAGAATTGTTACTGATTCTGTTCAGAAGGCTTTGTCTGCTATTCTGCCTTCTAATTAATATAAGGTCTTTTAAATCTTCTCATAAGGTTGATGAAATTTCAAATGACCGACAACATAATGAATTATCCTCCTCTGATGAGGATCTATCTGATTCAGAAGATCCTTCCTCAGATATTGACATTAACAAACCTACTTATTTATTTTAAATGAAGTATTTTTCGTTCTTGGTTAGAAGTGTTAATTATTTTTGGATATTGTGGAAACTAGTCCTCTTGATATTAGAACTAGTAAATTCTGTTTTTAAACCTCCTGTGGTTACTCCAGAGTTTTTTTTCCTATTCCTGATGCAATCACAGACAACTTCCAAAGTTTAAAATAGCAAAAAAAAGCGTTTTTTGCTATTTTAAACTTTGGAAGTTGTCTGTGATTTTGTATCGCCATATAGCTGGCAAGAAAAGTCTCCATTATCATAAAACAGCCGTTTGGTAACAAAGACCCAACGATATCCATCACCAGGAGAACAGGCTAAAGTGTACTAGCCACTGTTAAGTGCTAGCCTGCTGATTTGCACTGGTCACAGTACGGTGCCTACACTTGTGGTAAGCACAATTATCACCTGTACACTTGTGTTATTGTAATAGGATTACACTATGAGGCGCCCTCTTTCTGCTTTTGTCTTCTAACAGTTACTCCTTACAACTCGGGATCAAGAGGAGCTGCCTTGTCTCTCATCTGTCATAATACTATTCAAGACTCTTTATAGTAACTATTTGCAATATTGGTTACAAATTGGACTTTGTTTCTCTTGTAAGGTGTATCCAGTCCACAGAGATATTCTCCTTCCTAACAGGAAGTGGCAAAGAAAGCACACAGCAGAGCTGTCCATATAGCTCCCCCTCTAGCTCCACCCCCCGTCATTCTCTTTGCCGGCTTTAAGCAATAGGGTCTCTCTCGGAAGGGTAAAGTGAATGTGGTGTTAGATTTGTAGTTTTTGTTCTACAAGCAAAAGTTTATTTTTAAATGGTACCGGTTTGTACTATTTACTCTCCAGCAGAAAAGGGATGAAGATTTCTGCAGAGAGGAAAATGATTTTAGCATGTTGTAACTAAAATCCACTGCTGTTCCCACACAGGACTGAGGAGTACAAGAAAACTTCAGTTGGGGGGAACGGTTTGCAGATTAGGCTGCAATAAGGTATGTTCAGTCATTTATTTCTAGACAAGACTGTGATGATGCTAGAAAAGGACTGATAAGATCCCCATGAGGGAAGGGTAAGCTTTATTCAGAGACTAAGTATGGAATTACAAGCTTACATGACAGGGCTAATTTATGCTGGTTTGACACTATTTTATGGGTTGACACTTTTTTATGGCGAACGGTTTTTACTTATAAATATCGTTTTTGAGACACTTAGAAGGTCCCTTTGGGTTTCTTTCAGGGGTTGTTACCCACATGGCTAATATTATAACTCCTAGGAGTGTTTCTTTAGGCCTCACAGCACCGGAGTAAGGTGGGAGGGGCCTAATTTCGCGCCTCAGATGCGCAGTTAGATTGCCTAGATCTTCAGGCTGTGTTCACATGGTGGCTCCTGCTACAGTTTGAGTACCCATAAGAAGCTTTTTCCCCATAAATCCGACTCCTAAGGGAAGGTAGGGCCACAGCAGAGCTGTGGCAAGGTGCTAAATTTGTTTTAACCTGTCTGTTAGCTTACTATTGATCCGGTTTGGGCATTAAGGGGTTAATCGATTTTTTTGCTAGTTGTGCAATCTTACCAATGCTTTAGGTACATACTGTGAAAATTTCAGAAAGTTTGGTGCATTTTTCACTGTTTTGGAAAATTGTGTGCCTTTTTTATTTCTTAAAGGCACAGTAACGTTTTTTTTGCAAAGTGTGTTTTTGCTTGATTAATGTGATTTCTAAGCCTGTTTGTCTTACTACTAGTCTGTTAAACAAAATAATTTTCGTTCCTTTCGAAATTTCAGGAGCGGTCTCGCTTCATCCTCCCCTGCTGCAAAGCAAGAGGGTAATACTTCACAACCCAGGGCAGCCTGGAAACCTTACCAGGGCTGGAACAAGGGTAAACAGGCCAAGAAGCCTGCAGCTGCCTCCAAGACAGCATGAAGGGGTAGCCCCCGATCCGGGACCGGATCTAGTAGGGGGCAGACTCTCTCTCTTCGCTCAGGCCTGGGCAAGAGACGTACACAATCCCTGGGCCTTAGAGATTGTATCCCAGGGATATCTTCTAGAATTCAAGGACTCCCCTCCCAGGGGAAGGTTCCATATTTCTCGTCTGTCTACAGACACAACAAAGAAAGAGGCGTTCTTACGCTGTGTAGAAGACCTACATACAGTGGGAGTGATCCACCCTGTTCCAATTGAGGAACAAGGGCTGGGGTTTTACTCAAACCTGTTTGTGGTTCCCAAAAAAGAAGGAACTTTCAGACCAATCCTGGATCTCAAAATTCTAAACAAATTCCTCAGAGTCCCATCATTCAAGATGGAGACCATTCGGACAATCTTACCAATGATCCAGGAGGGTCAGTATATGACTACCGTGGATCTAAAGGATGCGTATCTACACAAAGATCACCACCAGTTTCTCAGGTTTGCCTTTCTGGACAAGCATTTTCAGTTTGTGGCTCTCCCTTTCGGGTTGGCCACTGCTCCCAGAATTTTCACAAAGGTGCTAGGGTCCCTCCTGGCGGTTCTAAGACCGCGGGGCATAGCAGTGGCGCCTTATCTAGACGACATCTTAATTCAGGCGTCAACTTTCCAAAGAGCCAAGTTTCACATGGAAATCGTAGTGGCCTTTCTGAGGTCTCACGGGTGGAAGGTGAACATCAAAAAGAGTTATCTCTCCCCCCTCACAAGAATTCCCTTCCTAGGAAGACTAATAGACTCGGTAGAAATGAAAATATTTCTGACGGAGGTCAGAAAGTTAAAACTCTTAACTACTTGCCGAGCTCTTCATTCCATTCCTCGGTCGTCTGTAGCTCAGTGCATGGAGACAATCGGACTAATGGTAGCGGCAATGGACATAGTCCCTTTTGCACGGATACACCTCAGACCACTGCAACTATGCATGCTCAAACAGTGGAATGGGGATTATGCAGATTTGTCTCCTCAAATACAGTTGGACCAGGGGACCAGAGATTCTCTTCTCTGGTGGTTGTCTCAGGATCACCTGTCTCAGGGAATGTGCTTCCGCAGACCAGAGTGGATCATTGTAACGACCGACGCCAGTCTGTTGGGCTGGGGTGCTGTCTGGGACTCCCTGAAAGCTCAGGGCTTATGGTCTCGGGAAGAAGCTCTTCTCCCGATAAACATTTTGGAACTGAGGGCGATATTCAACGCTCTTCAGGCATGGCCTCAGCTAGCTGCGGCCAAATTCATCAGATTTCAGTAGGACAACATCACGACTGTAGCTTACATCAACCATCAAGGGGGAACAAGGAGTCCTCTAGCAATGATGGAAGTAACCAAAATAATCAGGTGGGCGGAGGATCACTCTTGCCACCTCTCAGCAATTCACATCCCAGGAGTAGACAACTAGGAAGCAGATTTTCTAAGTCGTTGGACTTTTCATCCCGGGGAGTGGGAACTCCACCCGGAGGTATTTGCCCAGCTGACTCAGCTATGGGGCACTCCAGAATTGGATCTGATGGCGTCCCTTCAGAATGCCAAACTTCCTCTTTATGGGTCCAGGTCCCGGGATCCCCAGGCGGTGTTCATAGATGCTCTAGCAGCGCCTTGGTCCTTCAATCTGGCCTATGTGTTTCCACCGTTTCCTCTCCTTCATCGTCTGGTGGCCAGAATCAAGCAGGAGAGGGCGTTGGTGATTCTAATAGCGCCTGCGTGGCCACGCAGGACTTGGTATGCAGACCTAGTGGACATGTCATCCGTTCCACCATGGACTCTGCCAATGAGGCAGGACCTTCTACTTCAAGGTCCTTTCAAACATCCAAATCTAATTTCTCTGCGTCAGACTTCTTGGAGATTGAACGCCTAATTCTATCTAAGCGTGGTTTCTCTGAGTCGGTTATCGATACCCTGATTCAGGCTAGAAAGCCTGTCACCAGGAAAATCTACGATAAGATTTGGCGAAAATATCTTTGTTGGTACGAATCCAAGGGTTACTCATGGAGTAATATTAGGATTCCCAGGATATTGTCCTTTCTCCAAGAAGGATTGGAGAAAGGATTATCAGGTAGTTCCTTAACAGGACAGATATCTGCTTTGTCTATTCTTTTACACAAACGTCTGGCAGAGGTACCAGATGTTCAAGCGTTTAGTCAGAATCAAGCCTGTTTATAGACCTGTGGCTCCGCCATGGAGTCTGAATTTAGTTCTTTCAGTTCTGCAAGGGGTTCCGTTTGAACCTTTACATTCCATAGATATTAAACTTTTATCTTGGAAAGTTTTGTTTTTGGTAGCTATCTCTTCTGCTCGAAGAGTTTCAGAGTTATCTGCTTTGCAGTGTGACTCACCTTATTTGGTGTTCCACGCAGATAAGGTAGTTTTGCGTACCAAACCCGGTTTTCTTCCTAATGTTGTGTCTAATAAGAATATTAATCAGGAAATTGTTGTTCCTTCTCTGTGTCCTAATCCTTCTTCGAAGAAGGAATGTCTGTTTCACAATCTTGATGTGGTTCGTGCTTTAAAGTTCTATTTACAAGCAACTAAGGATTTCAGACAAACAACTTAATTGTTTGTCATCTATTCTGGTAAGCGGAGAGGTCAGAAGGCAACTGCTACCTCTCTTTCCTTTTGGTTGAAAAGCATCATCCGTCTGGCCTATGAGACTGCTAGCCAGCAGCCTCCTGAAACAATTACTGCTCATTCTACCAGAGCAGTGGCTTCCACATGGGCTTTTAAAAATGAGGCTTCTGTTGAACAGATTTGTAAGGCAGCGACTTGGTCTTCGCTGCATACTTTTTCCAAATTCGATACTTTTGCTTCTTCGGAGGCTATTTTTGGGAGAAAGGTTTTACAAGCAGTGGTGCCTTCCGTTTAAGGTACCTGTCTTGTTCCCTCCCTTCATCCGTGTCCTAAAGCTTTGGTATTGGTATCCCACAAGTAAAGGATGAATCCGTGGATTTGATACACCTTACAAGAGAAAACAGAATTTATGCTTACCTGATAAATTACTTTCTCTTGTGGTGTATCCAGTCCACGGCCCGCCCTGGCTATTAAGTCAGGTAGATTTTTTTGTTTAAACTACAGTCACCACTGCACCCTATGGTTTCTCCTTTTTCTTCCTAACCTCCGGTCGAATGACTGGGGGTGGAGCTAGAAGGGGAGCTATATGGACAGCTCTGCTGTGTGCTCTCTTTGCCACTTCCTGTTAGGAAGGAGAATATCCCACAAGTAAAGGATGAATCCGTGGACTGGATACACCACAAGAGAAAGTAATTTATCAGGTAAGCATAAATTCATTTTTTTCTCAAATCCTTTAACCGACTGCATCTTTAATATTAATATTGTTATTTCTAGCGCTCCTCTTTATTCCCCTCCTGGGATTTTATTCCAACTTTGTTCTTTCTGTTTTATTTCACAGAAAGATTGCTAAACTTCCTGATATTCACTGTTTTGTACAGGCTTTAGTTCATATTAAGCCTGTCATTTTAATCAATCTCTCCTCCTTGAAGTCTTAATTTGGTTTTTGAGGCCTTTACAGGTTCCTCCATTTTGAGCTTATGCATTCTTTGGACATTTAACTACTTTCTTGGAAAGTGTTGTTCCTTTTGGCCATCTTTTCTGCTAGAAGAGTTTCTGAGCTATCTGCTCTTTCTTGTGAATCTCCTTTTCTGATTTTTCATCAGGATAAGGCGGTTTTGCGGACTTCATTTACATTTTTCCCCGAAGTTGTGAATTCTAACAACATTAGTAGAGAAATTGTTGTCCCTTTCTTGTGTCCTAATCCTAAGAATTCTTTGGAAAGATCCTTACATTCTTTGGATGTGGTGAGAGCTTTGAAATATTATTTTTAAGCTACTAAAGATTTCAGGAAGACTTCTAGTCTATTTGTTATATTTTCTGGTCCTAGGAAGGTCAGAAGGCTTCTGCTATTTCTTTGTCTTCTTGGTTAAAGCTTTTGATTCTTCAAGCTTATTGGAGTCGGGTCAGACCCCGCCTCAGAGAATTACAGCTCATTCTACTAGATCAGTCTCCACTTCGTGGGCTTTTAAGAATGAAGCTTCAGTTGATCAAATTTGCAAGTGGCAACTTGGTCTTCTTTAGATTCATTTACTAAATTCTGCCGTTTTGTTGTATTTGCTTCTTCAGAAGCAGTTTTTGGTAGAAAAGTTCTTCAGGCAGCTGTTTCAATTTGATTCATCTGCTGATGTTTTAAGTTTTTCTTGTCATTTTGAAGAATAAACTTTTATATTTCTCTTGTTAAGTGTGTTCAGTCCACGGGTCATCCATTACTTATGGGATATATTCTCCTTCCCAACAGGAAGTTGCAAGAGGATCACCCAAGCAGAGCTGCTATATAGCTCCTCCCCTCACATGTCATACCCAGTCATTCTCTTGCAAGTCTCAACAAAGAAGGAGGTCGCGAGAGGAGATAGGAGTTTTTTACTTATTCTTCAATCAAAAGTTTATTATTTTAAAATGGCACCGGAGTGTGCTGTTTTTTCTCTCAGGCAGTATTTAGAAGAAGAATCTGCCTGCGTTTTCTATGATCTTAGCAGACGTAACTAAGATCCACTGGCTGTTCTCGCACATTCTGAGGAGTGGGGTAACTTCAGAAAAGGGAATAGCATGCGGGGTACCCCGCAAATGAGGTATGTGCAGTAAAATATTTTCTAGGAATGGAATTGACTAAGAAAACACTGCTGTTACCCATATGATGAAAGTACAGCCTTAAATGCAGTAGTAGCGACTGGTATTAGGCTGTTACATGTATGCGCAGTTGAGTTATTTTCTAGGGACTAGAATTTGACTGAGAAAATACTGTTAATACTGTAATAATGTATGAGCCTTAACTGCAGTGGAAGCGACTGGTAGCAGGCTTAGTGATAACTTTGCATAACATTGGAAAAGTTTGTTTTTAAAAACGTTTACTGGCAGGTTATTCGTTTTGTGAGGTACTTTGGTGATAAATCTTTTTGGGCATGATTTTTTCCATATGGCTAACGTATATTTCTGCATAGAAACCGTTATATCAGGTCTCCCACTGTTGTAATATGAGTGGGAGGGGCCTTTTTTTTTAGCGCCTTGTTGCGCAGTTAGATTTCTAGCACAGTCTTCCTGCTTCTTCCTCCTTGATCCAGGACGTCTCCAGAGAGCTCAGGGGTCTTCAAAATTAATTTTTGAGGGAGGTAATCCGTCACAGCAGACCTGTGACAGTGTGTTTGACTGTGATAAAAGCGTTAAATCTTTAATTGATTATCCGTTTTTGGGTATTGAGGGGTTAATCATCCGTTTGCTAGTGGGTGCAATCCTCTGCTAATTTCATACATTTACTGTTAAAATTGTTGGCTATAACTGAATTAGTTCATTGTTATTTCAACTGTGACAGTTTTTTTTGTGTTTTTAAAAGCGCTGCAGCGTTTTTTTCTATTGCTTGTAAATTTATTGAAAGATTTTTACCAAGCTTGCTAGCCTCATTGCTAGTCTGTTTAAACATGTCTGATACAGATGAATCTACTTGTTCATTATGTTTAAAAGCCAATGTGGAGCCCAATAGAAATATGTGTACCAATTGTATTGATGTTACTTTAAATAAAAGTCAGTCTTTACCGGTAAAGAAATTATCACCAGACAACGAGGGGGAAGTTATGCCTCCTAACAATCCTCACGTGTCAGTACCTTCGCCTCCCGCTCAGGAGGTGCGTGAGATTGTGGCGCCAAGTACACCAAGGCCCTTACAAATCACTTTGCATGATATGGCTAATGTTATGAAAGAAGTATTATCTAATTTGCCTGAGTTAAGAGGCAAGCGCGATAGCTCTGGGTTAAGGACAGAGCGCGCCGATGACACGAGAGCCATGTCCGATACTGCGTCACAATTTGCAGAACATGAGGACGGAGAGCTTCATTCTGTGAGTGACGGATCTGATCCGGGGAGACCGGATTCAGAAATTTCAAATTTTAAATTTAAGCTTGAGAACCTCTGTGTATTGCTAGGGGAGGTGTTAGCGGCTCTGAATGATTGCGACACGGTTGCAATCCCAGAGAAATTATGTAGGCTGGATAAATACTTTGCGGTACCGGTGTGTACTGGCGTTTTTCCTATACCTAAAAGGCTTACAGAGATTATTAACAAGGAGTGGGATAGACCCGGTGTGCCCTTTTCCCCTCTTCCGATATTTAGAAAAATGTTCCCAATAGACGCCACCACACGAGACTTATGGCAGACGGTCCCTAAGGTGGAGGGAGCAGTTTCTACTTTAGCCAAGCGTACCACTATCCCGGTGGAGGATAGTTGTGCTTTCTCAGATCCAATGGATAAGAAATTGGAAGGTTACCTTAAGAAAATGTTTGTTCAACAAGGTTTTATATTACAGCCCCTTGCATGCATTGCGCCCGTCACTGCTGCAGCGGCATTCTGGTTTGAGTCTCTGGAAGAGGCGATTCGCACAGCACCATTGGATGAGATTATGAACAAGCTTAAAGCACTTAAGCTAGCTAATGCATTTGTTTCGGATGCCGTTGTGCATTTAACCAAACTAACGGCTAAGAACTCCGGATTCGCCATCCAGGCGCGCAGAGCGCTATGGCTTAAATCCTGGTCAGCAGATGTGACTTCTAAATCTAAATTGCTTAATATTCCTTTCAAAGGGCAAACCTTATTCGGGCCCGGCTTGAAAGAGATTATTGCTGACATTACTGGAGGTAAGGGCCACACCCTTCCTCAGGACAGGGCCAAATCAAAGGCCAAACAGTCTAATTTTCGTGCCTTTCGTAATTTCAAGGCAGGAGCAGCATCAACTTCCTCCGCTCCAAAACAGGAAGGAACTGCTACTCGTTACAGACAGGGTTGGAAAGGCAACCAGTCCTGGAACAAGGGCAAGCAGGCCAGAAAACCTACTTCTGCCCCTAAGACAGCATGAAGAAAGGGCCCCCTATCCGGAAACGGATCTAGTGGGGGGCAGACTTTCTCTCTTCGCCCAGGCTTGGGCAAGAGATGTCCAGGATCCCTGGGCGTTGGAGATCATATCTCAGGGATACCTTCTGGACTTCAAAACTTCTCCTCCACAAGGGAGATTTCATCTGTCAAGGTTATCAACAAACCTAATAAAAAAAGAGGCATTTCTACGATGTGTACAAGACCTCTTAGTAATGGGAGTGATCCACCCGGTTCCGCGGACGGAACAAGGGCAAGGTTTTTACTCAAATCTGTTTGTGGTTCCCAAAAAAGAGGGAACTTCCAGGCCAATCTTGGACCTGAAGATCTTAAACAAATTCCTAAGGGTTCCATCATTCAAAATGGAAACTATTCGAACCATCCTACCCATGATCCAAGAGGGTCAGTATATGACCACAGTGGACTTAAAGGATGCCTACCTTCACATACCGATTCACAAAGATCATTATCGGTACCTAAGGTTTGCCTTTCTAGACAGGCATTACCAGTTTGTAGCTCTTCCCTTCGGGTTAGCTACGGCCCCGAGAATTTTTACAAAGGTTCTGGGCTCGCTTCTGGCGGTACTAACACCGTGAGGCATAGCGGTGGCTCCGTACCTAGACGACATTCTGATTCAAGCGTCAAGTTTTCAAAATGCAAAGTCTCATACAGAGATAGTTCTAGCATTTCTGAGGTCGCATGGGTGGAAAGTGAACATGGAAAAGAGTTCTCTGTTACCACTCACAAGGGTTCCCTTTCTAGGGACTCTTATAGATTCTGTAGAGATGAAGATTTACCTGACGGAGTCCAGGTTATCAAAAATTCTAAATGCTTGCCGTGTCCTTCATTCCATTCCAAGCCCATCAGTAGCTCAGTGCATGGAAGTAATCGGCTTAATGGTCGCAGCAATGGACATAGTGCCATTTGCGCGCCTGCATCTCAGACCGCTGCAACTATGCATGCTAAGTCAGTGGAATGGGGATTACTCAGATCTGTCCCCTTTACTAAATCTGGACCAGGAGGCCAGAGATTCTCTTCTCTGGTGGTTGTCGCAGGTTCATCTGTACAAAGGAATTACTTTTCGCAGACCAGATTGGACGATTGTAACAACAGATTCCAGCCTACTAGGCTGGGGCGCAGTCTGGAACTCCCTGAAGGCTCAGGGATCGTGGACTCAGGAGGAGAAACTCCTCCCAATAAACATTCTGGAATTAAGAGCAATATTCAATGCTCTTCTAGCTTGGCCTCAGTTAGCAACACTGAGGTTCATCAGATTTCAGTCGGACAACATCACGACTGTGGCTTACATCAATCATCAAGGGGGAACCAGGAGTTCCCTAGCGATGTTGGAAGTCTCGAAGATAATTCGCTGGGCAGAGTCTCACTCTTGCCACCTGTCAGCGATCTACATCCCAGGCGTGGAGAACTGGGAGGCGGACTTTCTAAGTCGCCAGGCCTTTCTTCCGGGGGAGTGGGAACTTCACCCGGAGATATTTGCTCAACTGATACTTCGTTGGGGCGAACCGGAGCTGGATCTCATGGCATCTCGCCAGAATGCCAAGCTTCCTTGTTACGGATCCAGGTCCAGGGACCCGGGAGCAGTGCTGGTAGATGCACTAGCAGCCCCTTGGGTTTTCAACATGGCTTATGTGTTTCCACCATTTCCGTTGCTACCTCGACTGATTGCCAGGATCAAACAGGAGAGAGAATCGGTGATTCTGATAGCGCCTGCGTGGCCACGCAGGACATGGTATGCAGACCTAGTGGACATGTCGTCCTGTCCACCATGGTCTCTGCCTCTGAGGCAGGACCTTCTAATTCAGGGTCCTTTCAACCATCCAAGCCTAATTTCTCTGAGGCTGACTGCATGGAGATTGAACGCTTGATTCTATCAAAGCGTGGTTTTTCGGAGTCGGTTATTGATACATTAATACAGGCTCGGAAACCTGTTACCAGAAAAATTTACCATAAGATATGGCGTAAATATTTATATTGGTGTGAATCCAAGAGTTACTCATGGAGTAAGGTTAGGATTCCTAGGATATTGGCTTTTTCTACAAGAGGGTTTAGAAAATGGTTTATCCGCTAGTTCATTAAAGGGACAGATTTCTGCTCTGTCTATTCTTTTACACAAACGTCTGGCAGAGAATCCAGACGTCCAGGCTTTTTGTCAGGCTTTGGCTAGGATTAAGCCTGTGTTTAAAACTGTTGCTCCTCCGTGGAGCTTAAACTTGGTTCTTAAAGTTCTTCATGGTGTTCCGTTTGAACCCCTTCATTCCATTGATATTAAGCTTTTATCTTGGAAAGTTCTGTTTTTGATGGCTATTTCTTCGGCTCGAAGAGTCTCTGAGTTATCTGCCTTACATTGCGATTCTCCTTATCTGATTTTTCATTCAGACAAGGTAGTTCTGCGTACTAAACCTGGGTTTTTACCTAAGGTTGTTTCTAACAGGAATATCAATCAGGAGATTGTTGTTCCATCGTTATGTCCTAATCCTTCTTCAAAGAAGGAACGTCTTTTGCATAATCTGGACGTAGTCCATGCCCTGAAGTTCTACTTACAGGCAACTAAAGATTTTCGGCAAACTTCTTCTCTGTTTGTCGTTTATTCTGGACAGAGGAGAGGTCAAAAGGCTTCGGCCACCTCTCTCTCTTTTTGGCTTCGTAGCATAATACGTTTAGCCTATGAGACTGCTGGACAGCAGCCTCCTGAAAGAATTACAGCTCATTCCACTAGAGCTGTGGCTTCCACCTGGGCCTTTAAGAATGAGGCCTCTGTTGAATAGATTTGCAAGGCTAGAACTTGGTCTTCACTTCATACCTTTTCAAAATTTTACAAATTTGACACTTTTGCTTCTTCGGAGGCTGTTTTTGGGAGAAAGGTTCTTCAGGCAGTGGTTCCTTCCGCTTAATCCTGCCTTGTCCCTCCCATCATCCGTGTACTTTAGCTTTGGTATTGGTATCCCTTAAGTAATGGATGACCCGTGGACTGAACACACTTAACAAGAGAAAACATAATTTCTCCAACATAGGTGTGTCCGGTCCACGGCGTCATCCTTACTTGTGGGATATTCTCTTCCCCAACAGGAAATGGCAAAGAGCCCAGCAAAGCTGGTCACATGATCCCTCCTAGGCTCCGCCTACCCCAGTCATTCTCTTTGCCGTTGTACAGGCAACATCTCCACGGAGATGGCTTAGAGTTTTTTAGTGTTTAACTGTAGTTTTTATTATTCAATCAAGAGTTTGTTATTTTGAAATAGTGCTGGTATGTACTATTTACTCAGAAACAGAAAAGAGATGAAGATTTCTGTTTGTATGAGGAAAATGATTTTAGCAACCGTCACTAAAATCCATGGCTGTTCCACACAGGACTGTTGAGAGCAATTAACTTCAGTTGGGGGAACAGTGAGCAGTCTCTTGCTGCTTGAGGTATGACACATTCTAACAAGACGATGTAATGCTGGAAGCTGTCATTTTCCCTATGGGATCCGGTAAGCCATGTTTATTACGATCGTAAATAAGGGCTTCACAAGGGCTTATTAAGACTGTAGACTTTTTCTGGGCTAAATCGATCATATTTACACATATTTAGCCTTGAGGAATCATTTAATCTGGGTATTTTTTGTAGAATAATATCGGCAGGCACTGTTTTAGACACTTTATTCTATAGGGGCTTTCCCTAATCATAGTCAGAGCCTCATTTTCGCGCCGGTATGGCGCACTTGTTTTTGAGAACAGCATGGCATGCAGCTGCATGTGTGTGGAGCTCTGATACATAGAAAAGTCTTTCTGAAGGCATCATTTGGTATCGTATTCCCCTTTGGGCTTGGTTGGGTCTCAGCAAAGCAGATTCCAGGGACTGTAAAGGGGTTAAATATAAAAACGGCTCCGGTTCCGTTATTTTAAGGGTTAAAGCTTCCAAATTTGGTGTGCAATACTTTTAAGGCTTTAAGACACTGTGGTGAAAATTTGGTGAATTTTGAACAATTCCTTCATGTTTTTTCGCAATTGCAGTAATAAAGTGTGTTCAGTTTAAAATTTAAAGTGACAGTAACGGTTTTATTTTAAAACGTTTTTTGTACTTGGTTATCAAGTGTATGCCTGTTTAACATGTCTGAACTACCAGATAGACTGTGTTCTGAATGTGGGGAAGCCAGAATTCCCATTCATTTAAATAAATGTGATTTATGTGACAATGACAATGATGCCCAAGATGATTCCTCAAGTGAGGGGAGTAAGCATGGTACTGCATCATTCCCTCCTTCGTCTACACGAGTCTTGCCCACTCAGGAGGCCCCTAGTACATCTAGCGCGCCAATACTCCTTACTATGCAACAATTAACGGCTGTAATGGATTATTCTGTCAAAAACATTTTAGCCAAAATGAACACTTATCAGCGTAAGCGCGACTGCTCTGTTTTAGATACTGAAGAGCATGACGACGCTGATAATAATATTCCTGAAGGGCCCATAACCCAGTCTGATGGGGCCAGGGAGGTTTTGTCTGAGGGAGAAATTACTGATTCAGGGAACATTTCTCAACAAGCTGAACCTGATGTGATTACATTTAAATTTAAGTTGGAACATCTCCGCATTCTGCTTAAGGAGGTATTATCCACTCTGGATGATTGTGACAAGTTGGTCATCCCAGAGAAACTATGTAAAATGGAGAGGTGCCGGGGCTCCCAGAAGCTTTTCCTATACCCAAGCGGGTGGCGGACATTGTTAATAAAGAATGGGAAAGGCCCGGTATTCCTTTCGTCCCTCCCCCCATATTTAAAAAATTGTTTCCTATGGTCGACCCCAGAAAGGACTTATGGCAGACAGTCCCCAAGGTCGAGGGAGCGGTTTCCACTGTAAACAAACGCACCACTATACCCATAGAGGATAGTTGTGCTTTCAAAGATCCTATGGATAAAAAATTAGAAGGTTTGCTTAAAAAGATGTTTGTTCAGCAGGGTTGCCTTCTACAACCAATTTCATGCATTGTCCCTGTCGCTACAGCCGCATGTTTCTGGTTCGATGAGCTAATAAAGGCGGTCGATAGTGATTCTCCTCCTTATGAGGAGATTATGGACAGAATCAATGCTCTCAAATTGGCTAATTCTTTCACCCTAGACGCCACTTTGCAACTGGCGAGGTTAGCGGCTAAGAATTCTGGGTTTGCTATTGTGGCGCGCAGAGCGCTTTGGTTAAAATCTTGGTCGGCTGCTGCATCTTCCAAGAACAAGCTACTTAACATTCCTTTCAAGGGGAAAACGCTGTTTGGCCCTGACTTGAAAGAGATTATCTCTGATATCACTGGGGGTAAGGGCCACGCCCTTCCTCAGGATCGGCCTTTCAAGGCAAAAAATAAACCTAATTTTCGTCCCTTTCGTAGAAACGGACCAGCCCAAAGTGCTACGTCCTCTAAGCAAGAGGGTAATACTTCTCAAGCCAAGCCAGCTTGGAGACCAATGCATGGCTGGAACAAGGGAAAGCAGGCCAAGAAACCTGCCACTGCTACCAAGACAGCATGAAATGTTGGCCCCCGATCCGGGATCGGATCTGGTGGGGGGCAGACTCTCTCTCTTCGCTCAGGCTTGGGCAAGAGATGTTCTGGATCCTTGGGCGCTCGAAATAGTCTCCCAAGGTTATCTTCTGGAATTCAAGGGACTTCCCCCGAGGGGGAGATTCCACAGGTCTCAGTTGTCTTCAGACCACATAAAAAGACAGGCATTCTTACATTGTGTAGAAGACCTGTTAAAAATGGGAGTGATTCATCCTGTTCCATTAAGAGAACAAGGGATGGGGTTCTACTCCATTCTGTTCATAGTTCCCAAAAAAGAGGGAACGTTCAGACCAATCTTAGATCTCAAGATCTTAAACAAGTTTCTCAAGGTTCCATCGTTCAAGATGGAAACCATTCGAACTATTCTTCCTTCCATCCAGGAAGGTCAATTCATGACCACGGTGGATTTAAAGGATGCGTATCTACATATTCCTATCCACAAGGAACATCATCGGTTCCTAAGGTTCGCATTCCTGGACAAGCATTACCAGTTCGTGGCGCTTCCTTTCGGATTAGCCACTGCTCCAAGGATTTTCACAAAGGTACTAGGGTCCCTTCTAGCTGTGCTAAGACCAAGGGGCATTGCTGTAGTACCTTACTTGGACGACATTCTGATTCAAGCGTCGTCCCTTCCTCAAGCAAAGGCTCACACGGACATTGTCCTGGCCTTTCTCAGATGAACGTGGGAAAGAGTTCTCTATCTCCGTCAACAAGGGTTCCCTTCTTGGGAACAATAATAGACTCCTTAGAAATGAGGATTTTTCTGACAGAGGCCAGAAAAACAAAACTTCTAGACTCTTGTCGGATACTTCATTCTGTTCCTCTTCCTTCCATAGCTCAGTGCATGGAAGTAATCGGGTTGATGGTAGCGGCAATGGACATAGTTCCTTTTGC
Source organism: Bombina bombina (assembly GCF_027579735.1). Taxonomy (NCBI): domain Eukaryota; kingdom Metazoa; phylum Chordata; class Amphibia; order Anura; family Bombinatoridae; genus Bombina; species Bombina bombina. The sequence continues at coordinate 973,415,380 of NC_069503.1, forward strand.
GCGCATTCATCTAAGACCATTACAACTGTGCATGCTCAGTCAGTGGAATGGGGACTATACAGACTTGTCTCCGAAGATACAAGTAAATCAGAGGACCAGAGACTCACTCCGTTGGTGGCTGTCCCTGGACAACCTGTCACAAGGGATGACATTCCGCAGACCAGAGTGGGTCATTGTCACGACCGACGCCAGTCTGATGGGCTGGGGCGCGGTCTGGGGATCCCTGAAAGCTCAGGGTCTTTGGTCTCGGGAAGAATCTCTTCTACCGATAAATACTCTGGAACTGAGAGCGATATTCAATGCTCTCAAGGCTTGGCCTCAGCTAGCGAGGGCCAAGTTCATACGGTTTCAATCAGACAACATGACAACTGTTGCGTACATCAACCATCAGGGGGGAACAAGGAGTTCCCTAGCGATGGAAGAAGTGACCAGAATCATTCTATGGGCGGAGTCTCACTCCTGCCACCTGTCTGCTATCCACATCCCAGGAGTGGAATATTGGGAAGCGGATTTTCTGAGTCGTCAGACATTGCATCCGGGGGAGTGGGAACTCCATCCGGAAATCTTTGCCCAAGTCACTCAGCTGTGGGGCATTCCAGACATGGATCTGATGGCCTCTCGTCAGAACTTCAAAGTTCCTTGCTACGGGTCCAGATCCAGGGATCCCAAGGCGGCTCTAGTGGATGCACTAGTAGCACCTTGGACCTTCAAACTAGCTTATGTGTTCCCGCCGTTTCCTCTCATCCCCAGGCTGGTAGCCAGGATCAATCAGGAGAGGGCGTCGGTGATCTTGATAGCTCCTGCGTGGCCACGCAGGACTTGGTATGCAGATCTGGTGAATATGTCATCGGCTCCACCTTGGAAGCTACCTTTGAGACGAGACCTGCTTGTTCAGGGTCCGTTCGAACATCCGAATCTGGTTTCACTCCAGCTGACTGCTTGGAGATTGAACGCTTGATCTTATCGAAGCGAGGATTCTCAGATTCTGTTATCGATACTCTTGTCCAGGCCAGAAAGCCTGTAACTAGAAAGATTTACCACAAAGTTTGGAAAAAATATATCTGTTGGTGTGAATCTAAAGGATTCCCTTGGGACAAGGTTAAGATTCCTAAGATTCTATCCTTCCTTCAAGAAGGATTGGAAAAAGGATTATCTGCAAGTTCCCTGAAGGGACAGATTTCTGCCTTGTCTGTGTTACTTCTCAAAAAGCTGGCAGCTGTGCCAGATGTTCAAGCCTTTGTTCAGGCTCTGGTTAGAATTAAGCCTGTTTACAAACCTTTGACTCCTCCTTGGAGTCTCAATTTAGTTCTTTCAGTTCTTCAGGGGGTTCCGTTTGAACCCTTACATTCCGTTGATATTAAGTTATTATCTTGGAAAGTTTTGTTTTTAGTTGCAATTTCTTCTGCTAGAAGAGTTTCAGAATTATCTGCTCTGCAGTGTTCTCCTCCTTATCTGGTGTTCCATGCAGATAAGGTGGTTTTACGTACTAAACCTGGTTTTCTTCCAAAAGTTGTTTCTAACAAAAACATTAACCAGGAGCTTATCGTACCTTCTCTGTGTCCGAAACCAGTTTCAAAGAAGGAACGTTTGTTGCACAATTTGGATGTTGTTCGCGCTCTAAAATTCTATTTAGATGCTACAAAGGATTTTAGACAAACATCTTCCTTGTTTGTTGTTTATTCAGGTAAAAGGAGAGGTCAAAAAGCAACTTCTACCTCTCTCTCTTTTTGGATTAAAAGCATCATCAGATTGGCTTACGAGACTGCCGGACGGCAGCCTCCCGAAAGAATCACAGCTCATTCCACTAGGGCTGTGGCTTCCACATGGGCCTTCAAGAACGAGGCTTCTGATGGTCAGGTATGTGGGGCAGCGACTTGGTCTTCACTGCACACTTTTACCAAATTTTACAAGTTTGATACTTTTGCTTCTTCTGAGGCTATTTTTGGGAGAAAGGTTTTGCAAGCCGTGGTGCCTTCTATTTAGGTGACCTGATTTGCTCCCTCCCTTCATCCGTGTCCTAAAGCTTTGGTATTGGTTCCCACAAGTAAGGATGACGCCGTGGACCGGACACACCTATGTTGGAGAAAACAGAATTTATGTTTACCTGATAAATTACTTTCTCCAACGGTGTGTCCGGTCCACGGCCCGCCCTGGTTTTTTTAATCAGGTCTGATAATTTATTTTCTTTAACTACAGTCACCACGGTACCATATGGTTTCTCCTATGCAAATATTCCTCCTTAACGTCGGTCGAATGACTGGGGTAGGCGGAGCCTAGGAGGGATCATGTGACCAGCTTTGCTGGGCTCTTTGCCATTTCCTGTTGGGGAAGAGAATATCCCACAAGTAAGGATGACGCCGTGGACCGGACACACCGTTGGAGAAAGTAATTTATCAGGTAAACATAAATTCTGTTTTATGCTTACCTGATAAATTTATTTCTCTTGTAGTGTGTTCAGTCCACGGCCCGCCCTGTCTTTTTTTGAGGCAGTTCTAAATTTTAATTAAAACTCCAGTCACCACTGCACCTTATAGTTTCTCCTTTCTCGTCTTGTTTCGGTCGAATGACTGGATATGACATGTGAGGGGAGGAGCTATATAGCAGCTCTGCTTGGGTGATCCTCTTACAACTTCCTGTTGGGAAGGAGAATATATCCCGACTGAACACACTACAAGAGAAATAAATTTATCAGGTAAGCATAAATTATGTTTTTGGGTTGTGGATTATTTTTTCAGCAGAAAATGGCTGTTGTTTATTTTTATCCCTCCCTCTCTAGTGACTCTTGAGTGGAGTTCCACATCTTGGGTATTGATATCCCATACGTCACTAGCTCATGGACTCTTGCCAAATACATGAAAGAAAACATAATTTATGTAAGAATTTACAGGATAAATTAATTTCTTTCATATTGACAAGAGTCCATGAGGCCCACCCTTTTTATGGTGGTTATGATTTTTTTGTATAAAGCACAATTATTTCCAAATTTCTTTGTTGATGCTTTTTACTCCTTTCTTTATCACCCCACTACTTGGCTATTCGTTAAACTGAATTGTGGGTGTGGTGAGGGGTGTAATTATATGCATGTATAATGCATTTTGAGGTTTGGGAAACCTTGCCCCTCCTGGTAGGATTGTATATCCCATACATCACTAGCTCATGGACTCTTGCCAATATGAAAGAAATGAGTTTATCCTGTAAATTCTAACATAAATTATGTTTTTTGCTTTCATGGCTTTTAAAGGATATTAACTTTTTAAACATATACGTAATTTGTATCTGCAATTAAATGATTAATAAACTCACGAAGTACTAATATAAACAACACAAGTCAGTGAATAAATATAAAAGGAAATTCATTTTTAAAAAAAAAAAAAAGAATCTTCTTCCACATAAAAACTTATATTTTATTTATACTGAAAGCGTTTCCAATTCTGAGGCGCCACTACCGTCAGTCCTTTATTATAGTATTCATGAAGCTAAAACGCATGTGCACTACAGACACTGAAGCCACTCACTCTAGAAGATTATGCTGGCACTTTGTTATTTAGTGCAGTACTGACTTCTCAATACCGAATGTGGATGCCGGTCATTTTTTGCATAATCATTGAAGAGACTCAAGGGTTAAGCCCCTGTTTGAATAAACCGTCCCAAACTATATACTAATGTGGGACTTTATAAAACAATCTTGCCATGGTACGAGAGCTGAGTTATGAAATACTTTTTTATTTATTGGCTGTGTCATTCATTACTCACAGATTATAGTGAAAATTCATTCCTTCGGGGCTCTGAAATAGGACTGCTGCACTCAAACAGCCAGTGTCTCCGCTGGAATCTAAATTGGGACCAAAGTGTCAATATTTTGTCACCATTATTTCCCAGTCCTCTTCCACTCCTCCATGACGACATCCCAGAGCTGGTGGATGTTAGAGACCTTGCACCCCCCACCTACCGTTTGAGGATGCTCCACAGATGCTCAATAGGGTTTAGGTCTTGGAGACATGCTTCGCCAGTCCATCACCTTTACCCTCAGCTCCTTTTCAGCAAAACAGTGGTCGTCTTGGAGGTGTGTGTGGGGTCGTTATCATGTTGGAATACTGCCCTGCGGCCCAGTCTCTGAAGGGAGGGGATCATGCTCTGTCACCGTACATGTTGGCATTCATGGTTCCCTCAATGAACTGTAACTCCCCAGTGCCGGCAGCACTCATGCAGGCCCAGACCATGACACTCCCACCACTATGCTTGACTGTAGGCAAGACACACTTGTCTTTGTACTCCTCACCTGGTTGCCGCCGCACACGCTTGACACCATCTGAACCAAATAAGTTTATCTTGGTCTCATCGGACCACAGGACATGGTTCCAGTAATACATGTCCTTAGTCTGCTTGTCTTCAGCAAACTGTGTGCGGACTTTCTTGTGCATCATCTTTAGAAGAGGCTTCCTTCTGGGACGACAGCCATGCAGACCAATTTGATGCAGTATGCTGTGTATGGTCTGAGCACTGACAGGCTAACCCCCCACCCCACCCCTTCAACCTCTGCAGCACTGCTGGCAGCACTCATACGTCTATTTCCCGAAGACAACCTCTGGATATGACGCTGAGCACGTGCACTCAACTTCTTTGGTTGACCATGGTGAGGCCTGTTCTGAGTGGAACCTGTCCTGTGAAATCGCTGTATGGTCTTTCCCACCGTGCTGCAGCTCAGTTTCGGGGTCTTGGCAATCTTCTTATAGCCTAGGCCATCTTTATGTAGAACAACAATTCTTTTTTTCAGATCCTCAGAGTTCTTTGCCATGAGGTGCCATGTTAAACTTCCAGTGACCAGTGTGAGAGCGATAACACCAATTTTAACACACCTCCCCATTCACACTTGTACCTTGTAACACTAAAGAGTCACATGACACCGGGAGGGAAAATGGCTAATTGGGCCCAATTTGGACATTTCCACTTAGGGGTGTACTCACTTTTGTTGTCAACGGTTTAAACATTATTGGCTGTGTGTTGTTATTTTGAGGGGACAGCAAATTTACACCGTTATACAGGCTGTACGCTCACTACTTTACATTGTAGCAAAGTGTATTTTTTTCAGTGTTGTCACATGAAAAGATATAGAGGGGTGTACTCACTTTTGTGAGATACTGTGTATATATGTGTGTGTGTGTGTGTATGTATGTATATGTATATATGTGTGTATATATATATATATATATATATATATATAAAGGGGTGTAAAAAATAATTGTTAGTCCAATGCATCGCGATGCAGACTTAAACGATTCTGCATCGATGCACTGAAGTTAATTATCGATTCCGGAGTGACGTCATCATGCAAGGACACGTGACCCTGTGCACATTTTACCAACGCACCAAGCCCTGCGCCTGTTCGTTTGCCGTTGCCGTGGTCTCGCTGCTTTTATTGGCTGGGACAGGTTTAGCGGGTAAGATTGTGTCTGGAGCTGTCATTGACCGCGCTTCCTCTCGGTATTGGCGGTCAGTTACGGCGTTTGCCCACGGATGGTTGTGCTGGTGTCAGCAGTAAGTCCCGGCAGTGATGGTGGATGAACTGTGCAGAAAGTTTGTCTCTGAGGTAAATGAGAGAGCAGGGTTATAGAACACAGGCCCCGTGATAAACATTAACCCTCAATTGTTGTGCATTGCGGGGTCTGTGTTCTATAGTCCTACTCTCTCATTCACCTCAGAGATATTAGGGAAGTTTGACTACCCCATAGCCCACACTGTGTGAATCACAGAAGTTAGATACAGTCACAGGCTACATCATATGCAATTTAACGGTTGTGTTTCCCCATGTATCCAGTTATATTATGATTTTGACAACATACTATTATTTTTAAATTTTAAGATCTTTAGAGCTGTGATATGTGTCACTGTATTTTTATTTGCTCTTGCTGTGTTAAAAGCCAGTATTCCCTTTATATTTACAACAAAGTGGCAGAGTGTGGCTGGCTGCATGCATGTGCATTGTCCTTTCACAAACCCTACTGATCTGAATGTTTCAAGTTTGACTTTTATCACCCATTTAATACTCAGATGTGCAAGAATTGACATCTTTAGGGGACTTATGATATTTAAACTTATTCTTATTTTTCTATTATAACAGAATCCGTTTCAGTCCTGATGATTCAATAAAGAATCTGATTGGCACAAACATATATGCAAGTAGGAAAATGAGACAACCCCAAACAAGTGCATCTGATCAGAGAAAGAATGAGAACTGAGGAGTGTAGGGGAGCATGTCGGAGGTTAGGATAGAGAAACAATGGCTTTATGGTATTTACTGCATAAGCAAGTATTATGCATATATATATATATATATATATATATAAAGGTGTCCCTCAGTTTACAACGGTTCAATTTGCGCTGTTTCAGAATAACAACCTTTTTCTCTTGTTAAGTGTGTTCAGTCCACGGGTCATCCATTACTTATGGGATATATTCTCCTTCCCAACAGGAAGTTGCAAGAGGATCACCCAAGCAGAGCTGCTATATAGCTCCTCCCCTCACATGTCATACCCAGTCATTCTCTTGCAACCCTCAACAAAGAAGGAGGTCTCGAGAGGAGTTGGAGTTTTTACTTAATTATTCTTCAATCAAAAGTTTGTTATTTTAAAATGACACCGGAGTGTGCCGTTTTTTGTATCTCAGGCAGTATTTGGAGAAGAATCTGCCTGCATTTTTCTATGATTTTAGCAGACGTAACTAAGATCCGCTGGCTGTTCTCGACATTCTGAGGAGTAGGGTAACTTCAGAAAGAGGGGAATAGCATGCGGGGTCCCCCGCAAATGAGGTATGTGCAGTACATTATTTTCTGGGAATGGAATTGACTAAGAAAATACTGCTGTTACCCATATGATGTAAGTACAGCCTTAAATGCAGTAGTAGCGACTGGTATCAGGCTGATAAATGTATGCGCAGTTGAGTTATTTTCTAGGGACTAGAATTTGACTGAGAAAATACTGTTAATACTGAAATAATGTTTAAGCCTTATCTGCAGTGGAAGCGACTGGTAGCAGGCTTAGTGATAACTTTGCATGACATTCAAAATGTTGGTTTTTTAAAACGTTTACTGGAATGTTTATTCGTTTTGTGAGGTACTTTGGTGATAAATCTTTTTGGGCATGATTTTTTTTCCACATGGCTAACGTATTTTCGGCATAGAAACCGTTATATCAGGTCTCCCACTGTTGTAATATGAGTGGGAGGGACCTTGTTTTAGCGCCTTGTTGCACAGTTAAAATTCTAGCACAGTCTTCCTGTTTCTTCCTCCTTGATCCAGGACATCTCTAGAGAGCTCAGGGGTCTTCAAAATTCGTTTCTGAGGGAGGTAATCAGTCACATCAGATCTGTGACAGTGTGTTTGACTGTGATAAAAGCGTTAAATCTTAATTTGATATCCGTTTTTGGGTATTGAGGGGTTAATCATCCTTTTGCTAATGGGTGCAATCCTCTGCTAATTAATACATTTCTCGTTAAGAATTGTTGACTATAACTGAATTAGTTTTCTTTGTTATTCAACTGTGTTTTTAAAAGCGCTGCAGCGTTTTTTATATTGCTTGTAAACTTATTGAAAGTGATTTCCAAGCTTGCTAGCTTCATTGCTAGTCTGTTTAAACATGTCTGATACAGAGGAATCTGCTTGTTCATTATGTTCAAAAGCCGATGTGGAGCCCAATAGAAATATGTGTACCAATTGTATTGATATTACTTTGAATAAAAGTCAATCTGTACCGATAAAGAAATTATCACCAGACAACGAGGGGGAAGTTATGCCGTCTAACTCTCCTCACGTGTCAGTACCTGCGTCTCCCGCTCGGGAGGTGCGTAAGATTGAGGCGCCAAGTACATCAAGGCCCTTACAAATCACTTTACATGATATGGCTAATGTTATGAAAGAAGTATTATACAATATGCCCGAATTAAGAGGCAAGCGCAATAGCTCTGGGTTAAGGACAGAGCGCGCTGATGACACGAGAGCCATGTCTGATACTGCGTCACAATTTGCAGAACATGAGGACGGTGAGCTTCATTCTGTCGGTGACGGTTCTGATCCGCTTTAGCCAAGCGTACCACTATCCCGGTGGAGGATAGCTGTGCTTTCTCAGATCCAATGGATAAAAAATTAGAGGGTTACCTTAAGAAAATGTTTGTTCAACAAGGTTTTATATTGCAGCCTCTTGCATGCATTGCGCCTGTCACGGCTGCAGCGGCATTCTGGTTTGAGTCTCTGGAAGAGGCGATTCGCACAGCACCATTGGATGAGACTTTGAGCAAAGTTAGAACGCTTAAACTGGCTAATGCGTTTGTTTCGGATGCCGTAGTGCATTTAACCAAACTTACGGCTAAAAATTCCGGATTCGCCATGCAGGCGCGCAGGGCGCTATGGCTTAAATCCTGGTCAGCAGATGTAACTTCTAAATCTAAACTACTTAACATTCCTTTCAAAGGGCAGACCTTATTCGGGCCCGGCTTGAAGGAAATTATTGCTGACATTACGGGAGGTAAGGGCCACACCCTTCCTCAGGACAGGGCCAAATCAAAGGCCAAACAATCTAATTTTCGTGCCTTTCGTAACTTCAAGGCAGGAGCAGCATCAACTTCCTCCGCTCCAAAACAGGAAGGAACTACTGCTCGTTACAGACAGGGTTGGAAAGGCAACCAGTCATGGAACAAGGGCAAGCAGGCCAGAAAGCCTACTTCCGCCCCTAAGACAGCATGAAGACAGGGCCCCCTCTCCGGAGACGGATCTAGTGGGGGGCAGACTTTCTCTCTTCGCCCAGGCCTGGGCAAGAGATGTACAGGATCCCTGGACGTTGGAGATTATATCTCAGGGATACCTTCTGGATTTCAAAACTTCTCCTCCACAAGGGAGGTTTCATCTGTCAAGGTTATCAACAAACTTAGTAAGGAAAGAGGCATTTCTACAATGTGTACAAGACCTCTTAGTGATGGGAGTGATCCACCCAGTTCCGCGAACGGAACGAGGACAAGGGTTTTACTCAAATCTATTTGTGGTTCCCAAAAAAGAGGGAACCTTCAGACCAATCTTAGACTTAAAAATCTTAAACAAATTCCTAAGGGTTCCATCGTTCAAGATGGAAACCATTCGGACCATCCTGCCCATGATCCAAGAGGGTCAATATATGACCACAGTGGACTTAAAGGATGCCTACCTTCACATACCGATTCACAAAGATCATTATCGGTACCTAAGATTTGCCTTTCTAGACAGGCATTACCAGTTTGTAGCTCTTCCCTTCGGGTTAGCTACGGCCCCGAGAATTTTTACAAAGGTTCTGGGCTCACTTCTGGCGGTACTAAGACCACGAGGCATAGCGGTGGCTCCGTACCTAGACGACATTCTGATTCAAGCGTCAAGTTTTCAAAATGCAAAGTCTCATACAGAGATAGTTCTAGCATTTCTGAGGTCGCATGGGTGGAAAGTGAACGTGGAAAAGAGTTCTCTGTTACCGCTCACAAGGGTTCCTTTTCTAGGGACTCTTATAGATTCTGTAGAGATGAAGATTTACCTGACGGAGTCCAGGTTATCAAAGATTCGCAATGCTTGCCGTGCCCTTCACTCCATTCCAAGCCCATCAGTAGCTCAGTGTATGGAAGTAATCGGCTTGATGGTCGCGGCAATGGACATAGTGCCATTTGCGCGCCTGCATCTCAGACCGCTGCAACTATGCATGCTAAGTCAGTGGAACGGGGATTACTCAGATCTGTCCCCTTTGCTAAATCTGGACCAGGAGACCAGAGATTCTCTTCTCTGGTGGTTGTCACGGGTTCATCTGTCCGAAGGAATGACCTTTCGCAGACCAGATTGGACGATTGTAACAACAGATGCCAGCCTTCTAGGCTGGGGAGCAGTCTGGAACTCCCTGAAGGCTCAGGGATCGTGGACTCAGGAGGAGAAACTCCTTCCAACAAACATTCTAGAATTAAGAGCAATATTCAATGCTCTTCTAGCTTGGCCTCAGTTGGCAACACTGAGGTTCATCAGGTTTCAGTCGGACAACATCACGACTGTGGCTTACATCAATCATCAAGGGGGAACCAGGAGTTCCCTAGCGATGTTGGAAGTCTCGAAGATAATTCGCTGGGCAGAGTCACACTCTTGCCACCTGTCAGCGATCTACATCCCAGGTGTGGAGAACTGGGAAGCGGATTTTCTAAGTCGCCAGACTTTTCATCCGGGGGAGTGGGAACTACACCCGGAGGTATTTGCTCAACTGATTCGTCGTTGGGGCAAACCGGATCTGGATCTTATGGCATCTCGCCAGAACGCCAAGCTTCCTCGTTACGGATCCAGGTCCAGGGACCCAGGAGCGGTGCTGGTAGATGCACTTGCAGCCCCTTGGGTTTTCAACATAGCTTATGTGTTTCCACCTTTTCCGTTGCTACCTCGACTGATTGCCAGGATCAAACAGGAGAGAGCATCGATGATTCTGATAGCGCCTGCGTGGCCACGCAGGACCTGGTATGCAGACCTAGTGGACATGTCGTCCTGTCCACCATGGTCTCTACCTCTGAGGCAGGACCTTCTAATTCAGGGTCCTTTCAACCATCCAAACCTAATTTCTCTGAGGCTGACTGCTTGGAGATTGAACGCTTGATTCTATCAAAGCGTGGGTTTTCCGATTCGGTTATTGATACATTGATACAGGCTCGGAAACCTGTTACCAGAAAAATTTACCATAAGATATGGCGTAAATATTTATATTGGTGTGAATCCAAGAGTTACTCATGGAGTAAGGTTAGGATTCCTAGGATATTGGCTTTTCTACAAGAGGGTTTAGAAAAGGGCTTATCCGCTAGTTCACTAAAGGGACAGATTTCTGCTCTGTCTATTCTTTTACACAAGCGTCTGGCAGGGAATCCAGACGTCCAGGCTTTTTGTCAGGCTTTGACTAGGATTAAGCCTGTGTTTAAGGCTGTTGCTCCTCCGTGGAGCTTAAACTTGGTTCTTAAAGTTCTTCAGGGTGTTCCGTTTGAACCCCTTCATTCCATTGATATTAAGCTTTTATCTTGGAAAGTTCTGTTTTTGATGGCTATTTCCTCGGCTCGAAGAGTCTCGGAGTTATCTGCCTTACATTGTGATTCTCCTTATCTGATCTTTCATTCAGACAAGGTAGTTCTGCGTACCAAACCTGGGTTTTTGCCTAAGGTTGTTTCTAACAGGAATATCAATCAAGAGATTGTTGTTCCATCATTGTGTCCTAATCCTTCTTCAAAGAAGGAACGTCTTTTGCATAATCTAGACGTGGTCCGTGCCCTGAAGTTCTACTTACAGGCAACTAAAGATTTTCGACAAACTTCTTCCCTGTTTGTCATTTACTCTGGACAGAGGAGAGGTCAAAAGGCTTCGGCTACCTCTCTCTCTCTTTTTGGCTTCGTAGCATAATACGTTTAGCCTATGAGACTGCTGGACAGCAGCCTCCTGAAAGAATTACAGCTCATTCCACTAGAGCTGTGGCTTCCACTTGGGCCTTTAAGAATGAGGCCTCTGTTGAACAGATTTGCAAGGCTGCAACTTGGTCTTCACTTCATACTTTTTTCCAAATTTTACAAATTTGACACTTTTGCTTCTTCGGAGGCTGTTTTTGGGAGAAAGGTTCTACAGGCAGTGGTTCCTTCTGTTTAATGTTCCTGCCTTGTCCCTCCCTTCATCCGTGTACTTTAGCTTTGGTATTGGTATCCCATAAGTAATGGATGACCCGTGGACTGAACACACTTAACAAGAGAAAACATAATTTATGCTTACCTGATAAATTTAGTTCTCTTGTAGTGTGTTCAGTCCACGGCCCGCCCTGTCTTTTTGAGGCAGGCTCTAAATTTTAAAATTATAACTCCAGTCACCACTGCACCCTATAGTTTCTCCTTTCTCGTCTTGTTTCGGTCGAATGACTGGATATGACATGTGAGGGGAGGAGCTATATAGCAGCTCTGCTTGGGTGATCCTCTTGCAACTTCCTGTTGGGAAGGAGAATATATCCCATAAGTAATGGATGACCCGTGGACTGAACACACTACAAGAGAAATAAATTTATCAGGTAAGCATAAATTATGTTTTTTTTTTCAGTTTTGTGACTGCTATTGAAAAGCATTGAGAAGCAGTGCATTGATTAAAATAGCCAGTAGGTGAAGCTGTCCACTTGTGTTGCAGCAAAGATATGCAAGCCAAGCAAGCTGAAATTAATCAGTTAAACCAGACCTGAGCTATCGAGCAGATTTCAAAGGAACAAGATCTTCCTGTCTATAAATTAGCCCAGATTGGAATGCATAGAAAGAACTGTTTGCAGAAAAATGCAAGTAAAGTCTGTGTTGTGTGATTATTATTTTAGGTTTATAATGCTGTTTAGCAAATGTTTTTGTTCATTTAACTTAGTTTAATTATATATTCTGTGTTGTGTGATTATTTTATTAGGTTTATAATGCTGTTTAGCATTTAAAGTCTTCATTTCAAATCTTTAAAAATAATAATTTTGATAAGGGCCTGGAACCTAACTCCCTCACTTCACATTGACTTACATTATTAACTGGGTTTCAATTTACAACGGTTTCGATTTACAACCATTCCTTCTGGAACCTAACCCCGGCGTAAACTGAGGGCTACCTGTATGTATGTATGTATGTATGTATGTATGTGTATATATATATATATATATATATATATATATATATATATATATATATATATATATATATATATATATATATATATATATATATATATATATATATATATATATATATATGTGTGTGTATATATATATATATATATATATATATATATATATATATGTGTGTATATATATATATATATATATATATATATAAGACAACACATCTCAAACCTACAGCCGATACCGGGAAGGAGACTTATCTGTACACTACGCGGCACTTACCGCGTAGTGTAAGTAGGCTCCCAACGGGAACGTTGTGGATTGAAGTATTATCGAGTTGAAGTTCTGCACATTTGATATGGACTATAACAATACTCATTTATAGTAGTTTTATTTTGTCAATTAGGACGTTCAATACACATCATTTTTACTGTGTATCCAATATTATGTTATTACGATATTAGATTATCCCTTTTTACTCTTTATTCTTTATTTTTAATTTGTAATCAATATCTTATTTTAAAGTAACATTTTCTACTGTGAGTATAATTTTTGTATTTTTGTACTACTAATATCGTTTCTTATATTTTGAGACCCTGAGCATTATTAATATAACGGAAGTGTGATCGTATATCCTCTCTACTAGTTATACATGGGTCTGTTTTGTGTGTAATCATATGACACACTATCTTTATTTTATTTTAGTAACTTTGTGGCACTACTAGTAACAACAGTATTATTATTATTACTAGTACACATATACATGTAATGTTCCATTGAATCGAATCATCTTTATATATATTATCTTCATCACAGCATGTTATGAGGAAGGTATTTTTCTGACATATACAGTTAAGAGACATATAATCATTTATATCGTATTAATCCCTTGTGTTTGGTTTCTATACATTTTGCACCAGCACTATATCATATTACATTACATTACATCGATCTCCCATTCCCAGCCGTATTTGTAATAACATATTGTGCTTATTTCCAGAGTGTGGCGCCATTCGAATTTATCCCCTTTCCCTAATCATTTTTTATATATATATATATATATATATATATATATATATATATATATATATATATATATATATATATATATATATATATATATATATATATATATATGTGTGTGTGTGTGTTTTTTGTGTGTGTGTGTATGTGTGTATATATATATACAGTATATATATATATATATATATATATATATATATATATAATGTGTGTTGTTTGTGTGTGTATATATATAATATGGAATAGATCAAGTTCATGAAAATCATGGGCAGTAATCGTGATGCATCGCGATGCATCGTGGAATCGAATCAAATCGTTGACAGGATAATTCGTAATCGAATCGTGAGACAAGTGAAGATGCGCACTCCTAATATATATCAATAGACAAATGGCTAACACTCACTGGTCCTTTTACTTATGTGCTTTTATTTGTGACGTTTCGGGGACCGTATCCCCTTCCTCAAACAGAGAATACAAGTGAAATGCATTCCTTTATACAAACAAACAACCAATGAAACATAAATCCCCCACCCCCTAGATGGAAAAAAAACGCCAAATGGTTGTCATAGCAACCTCTCTAAACAGAATACACACCCACATGGCTCACCCAATAGACAGGCGAGACATAACCCGTGACACCTAACATAAGGACAACAACAGTTCTCATAAGATCCAAATGTAAACAAAGCAAACGAATTTTACAAAATGCAAAACAGCAAAAAAAACATGTTTTAAATGTACAGAGCAACTTAATTTTAAACACATGGACGAAAACTCACTCAAACAACACATATGCGCCACATCCCACACATCGATACATAGAAGCATGCAGGCACTGTGATGCCGCAATTAACATCAACACTGTTCATAGTCACAACAGGGGAGCCGATCACACTATTCATTCAAGTACCAGTCAAGCTTATATTCAAACTATTAAAACATTTATTAAAAACGTTTAGGACCTTGAAACCTGGCTACTATGCTCTCGCCAAACACCACATTATTAGCGTGTGTCGAAGGCGGCGGCGTCAATTACGTCATCGCGTAGATCAGCTGGGTAAACAAACAGGCTGCTATATTGTCTGCTCACACGCTGTCACTGTAATGCCTGCAGAGCGCAACAGTCACTAATACAGTGAGAAGGAAAAAATACACCCTTGAATCGCCAACCTATCAAGGAACTATAAATATGTAGCAAGATGACAATACCTTCTGCAAACCATAAACCACTTACATAGGGGCTTAGATTCTGTGTTGTATACACATTTCAGGCTATATAGGTCCGTAGAAATATTTTTCAAAAATGTTTTTCTTATGTTTTTCTAAAATATTTTTTGAAAATCTTTTTGCAAATTGTACAAAGTTTTACATGTTTCTCAATTTAATATGTTGCCTGTCAATTTTTGAAACATTAGTCATCGAGTGGGCTGTGTATTTCTTTTGCATGATGTACCGAGTCCACGTATTCATCCTTACTTGTGGGATATTGTCCTTCCTAACAGGAAGTAGCAAAGAGAACACCACAGCAGAGCTGTCTATATAGCTCCCCCCTTAACTCCACCCCCCAGTCATTCTCTTTGCTGGCTTTAAGCTTGAAGGGTAAAGAGATGAGGTCTTAAAGCAGCCTCCTGAAAGGATTACAGCTCATTCTACTAGAGCGGTAGCTTCCACATGGGCTTTTAAAAATGATGCTTCTGTTGAACAGATTTGCAAGGCTGCGACTTGGTCTTCGCTCCATACCTTTTCAAAATTTTACAAATTATAAATTTACAAACTTTTGCTTCTTCTGAGGCTATTTTTGGGAGAAAGGTTTTGCAAGCAGTGGTGCCTTCCGTTTAGGTTTCTGTCTTGTCCCTCCCTTCATCCGTGTCCTAAAGCTTTGGTATTGGTATCCCACAAGTAAGGATGAATCCGTGTACATCATGCAAAAGAAAACCAAATTTAAATAGCTCCTGTTAAATAGCTCCTCCCTTCCCTTCCACTCCAGTAATTCTCTTTGCCTACGTTAGTGATAGGAAGAGTATCATACGTTATGCATATGAGACTGCTGGACAGCAGCCTCCCAAGAGAGTTACGGCTCATTCCACGAGGGCTGTTGCTTCCTCATGGGTATTCAAAAATGAAGCTTCTGTGGAACAGATTTGCAAGGCTGCGACTTGGTCCTCTCTTCACACTTTTTCAAAGTTCTACAAATTTGACACTTTTGCCTCGGCTGAGGCCGCTTTTGTGAGAAAGATTATTCAAGCAGTGGTGCCTTCCGTTTAGGTTCCCTGTCTTGTCCCTCCTCAGTATCATCTGTGTACTCTAGCTTGGTTATTGAATCCCATTAGTATATAAGATGATCCGTGGACTCATTGTGTCTTAAAAAAGAAAAGAAAATTTATGCTTACTCTGATAAAATTATTTCTTTTTTGACACGATGAGTCCACGGCCCTCACTTTTCTTTTAGACAGGTTGTGGGTTATTGTAAACTTCAGACACCTCTGCACTTTGGCTTTTCCTTTCTCTTCCTAACTTCGGTCGAATGACTGGAGTGGGAGGGAAGGGAGGAGCTATTTAACAGCTCTGCTGTGGTGCTCTTTGCCTCCTCCTGCTGACCAGGAGGTGAATATCCCATTAGTAATTAAGATGATCCGTGGACTCATTGTGTCAAAAAATAAATACATTTATCAGGTAATCATAAATTTCTCCAACATAGGTGTGTCCGGTCCACGGCGTCATCCTTACTTGTGGGATATTCTCTTCCCCAACAGGAAATGGCAAAGAGCCCAGCAAAGCTGGTCACATGATCCCTCCTAGGCTCCGCCTACCCCAGTCATTCTCTTTGCCGTTGTACAGGCAACATCTCCACGGAGATGGCTTAGAGTTTTTTAGTGTTTAACTGTAGTTTTTCATTATTCAATCAAGAGTTTGTTATTTTCAAATAGTGCTGGTACGTACTATTTACTCAGAAACAGAAAAGAGATGAAGAATTCTGTTTGTATGAGGAAAATGATTTTAGCAACCGTAACTAAAATCCATGGCTGTTCCACACAGGACTGTTGAGAGCAATTAACTTCAGTTGGGGGAACAGTTTGCAGTCCCTTGCTGCTTGAGGTATGACACATTCTAACAAGACGATGTAATGCTGGAAGCTGTCATTTTCCCTATGGGATCCGGTAAGCCATGTTTATTACGATTGTAAATAAGGGCTTCACAAGGGCTTATTTAAACTGTAGACTTTTTCTGGGCTAAATCGATTGATTATTAACACATATTTAGCCTTGAGGAATCATTTTATCTGGGTATTTTGAATAATAATATCGGCAGGCACTGTTTTAGACACCTTATTCTTTAGGGGCTTTCCCAAAGCATAGGCAGAGTCTCATTTTCGCGCCGGTGTTGCGCACTTGTTTTTGAGAGGCATGGCATGCAGTCGCATGTGAGAGGAGCTCTGATACTTATAAAAGACTTCTGAAGGCGTCATTTGGTATCGTATTCCCCTTTGGGTTTGGTTGGGTCTCAGCAAAGCAGATACCAGGGACTGTAAAGGGGTTTAAAGCTTAAAACGGCTCCGGTTCCGTTATTTTAAGGGTTAAAGCTTCCAAAATTGGTGTGCAATATTTTCAAGGCTTTAAGACGCTGTGGTGAAAATTTGGTGAATTTTGAACAATTCCTTCATGTTTTTTCGCAATTGCAGTAATAAAGTGTGTTCAGTTTAAAATTTAAAGTGACAGTAACGGTTTTATTTTAAAACGTTTTTTGTACTTTCTGATCAAGTTTATGCCTGTTTAACATGTCTGACCTACCAGATAGACTGTGTTCTGAATGTGGGGAAGCCAGAATTCCTATTCATTTAAATAAATGTGATTTATGTGATAATGACAATGATGCCCAAGATGATTCCTCAAGTGAGGGGAGTAAGCATGGTACTGCATCATTCCCTCCTTCGTCTACACGAGTCTTGCCCACTCAGGAGGCCCCTAGTACATCTAGCGCGCCAATACTCCTTACTATGCAACAATTAACGGCTGTAATGGATAATTCTGTCAAAAACATTTTAGCCAAAATGAACCCTTGTCAGCGTAAGCGTGGCTGCTCTGTTTTAGTTACTGAAGAGCATGACGACGCTGATATTAATATCTCTGAAGGGCCCCTAACCCAATCTGAGGGGGCCAGGGAGGTTTTGTCTGAGGGAGAAATTACTGATTTAGGGAACATTTCTCAGCAGGCTGAATCTGATGTGATTACATTTAAATTTAAATTGGAACATCTCCGCATTTTGCTTAAGGAGGTATTATCCACTCTGGATGATTGTGAAAATTTAGTCATCCCAGAGAAACTATGTAAAATGGACAAGTTCCTAGAGGTGCCGGGGCTCCCAGAAGCTTTTCCTATACCCAAGCGGGTGGCGGACATTGTTAATAAAGAATGGGAAAGGCCCGGTATTCCTTTCGTCCCTCCCCCCATATTTAAAAAATTGTTTCCTATGGTCGACCCCAGAAAGGACTTATGGCAGTCAGTCCCCAAGGTCGAGGGAGCGGTTTCTACTTTAAACAAACGCACCACTATTCCCATAGAGGATAGTTGTGCTTTCAAAGATCCTATGGATAAAAAATTAGAAGGTTTACTTAAAAAGATGTTTGTTCAGCAGGGTTACCTTCTACAACCCATTTCATGCATTGTCCCTGTCACTACTGCCGCATATTTCTGGTTTGATGAACTGCTTAAGGTGCTCGATAGTGACTCTCCTCCTTATGAGGAGATTATGGACAGAATCAATGCTCTCAAATTGGCTAATTCTTTCACTCTAGACGCCTCTTTGCAATTGGCTAAGTTAGCGGCTAAGAACTCTGGGTTTGCTATTGTGGCGCGCAGAGCGCTTTGGTTGAAATCTTGGTCGGCTGATGCGTCTTCCAAGAACAAGCTACTAAACATTCCTTTCAAGGGGAAAACGTTGTTTGGTCCTGACTTGAAAGAGATTATCTCTGATATCACTGGGGGTAAAGGCCACGCCCTTCCTCAGGATCGGCCTTTCAAGGCAAAAAATAGACCTAATTTTCGTCCCTTTCGTAAAAACGGACCAGCCCAAGGTGCTACGTCCTCTAAGCAAGAGGGTAATACTGCTCAGGCCAAGCCAGCTTGGAGACCAATGCAAGGCTGGAACAAGGGAAAGCAGGCCAAGAAACCTGCCACTGCTACCAAGACAGCATGAAATATTGGCCCCCGATCCGGGACCGGATCTGGTGGGGGGCAGACTCTCTCTCTTCGCTCAGGCTTGGGCAAGAGATGTTCTGGATCCTTGGGCGCTAGAAATAGTCTCCCAGGGTTATCTTCTGGAATTCAAGGGACTTCCCCCAAGGGGGAGGTTCCACAGGTCGCAGTTGTCTTCAGACCACATAAAAAGACAGGCGTTCTTACATTGTGTAGAAGACCTGTTAAAAATGGGAGTGATTCATCCTGTTCCATTAAGAGAACAAGGGATGGGGTTCTACTCCAATCTGTTCATAGTTCCCAAAAAAGAGGGAACGTTCAGACCAATCCTAGATCTCAAGATCTTAAACAAATTTCTCAAGGTCCCATCGTTCAAGATGGAAACCATTCGAACTATCCTTCCTTCCATCCAGGAAGGTCAATTCATGACCACGGTGGATTTAAAGGATGCGTATCTACATATTCCTATCCACAAGGAACATCATCGGTTCCTAAGGTTTGCATTCCTGGACAAACATTACCAGTTCGTGGCGCTTCCTTTCGGATTAGCCACTGCTCCAAGGATTTTCACAAAGGTACTAGGGTCCCTTCTAGCGGTGCTAAGACCAAGGGGCATTGCAGTAGTACCTTACCTGGACGACATTCTGATTCAAGCGTCGTCCCTTCCTCAAGCAAAGGCTCACACGGACATTGTCCTGGCCTTTCTCAGATCTCACGGCTGGAAAGTGAACGTGGAAAAGAGTTCTCTATCCCCGTCAACAAGGGTTCCCTTCTTGGGAACAATTATAGACTCCTTAGAAATGAGGATCTTTCTAACAGAGGCCAGAAAAACAAAGCTTCTGGACTCTTGTCGGATACTTCATTCCGTTCCTCTTCCTTCCATAGCTCAGTGCATGGAAGTGATCGGGTTGATGGTGGCGGCGATGGACATAGTTCCTTTTGCACGCATTCATCTAAGACCATTACAACTGTGCATGCTCAGTCAGTGGAATGGGGACTATACAGACTTGTCTCCGAAGATACAAGTAAATCAGAGGACCAGAGACTCACTCCGTTGGTGGCTGTCCCTGGACAATCTGTCTCAAGGGATGATGTTCCACAGACCAGAGTGGGTCATTGTCACGACCGACGCCAGTCTGATAGGCTGGGGCGCGGTCTGGGGATCCCTGAAAGCTCAGGGTCTTTGGTCTCGGGAAGAATCTCTTCTACCGATAAATATTCTGGAACTGAGAGCGATATTCAATGCTCTCCAGGCCTGGCCCCAACTTGCGAGGACCAGGTTCATACGGTTTCAATCAGACAACATGACGACTGTTGCGTACATCAACCATCAGGGGGGAACAAGGAGTTCCCTAGCGATGGAAGAAGTAACCAAAATTATTCTTTGGGCGGAGTCTCACTCCTGCCACCTGTCTGCTATCCACATCCCAGGAGTGGAAAATTGGGAAGCGGATTTTCTGAGTCGTCAGACATTGCATCCGGGGGAGTGGGAACTCCATCCGGAAATCTTTGCCCAAGTCACTCACCTGTGGGGCATTCCAGACATGGATCTGATGGCCTCTCGTCAGAACTTCAAAGTTCCTTGCTACGGGGCCAGATCCAGGGACCCCAAGGCGGCTCTAGTGGATGCACTAGTAGCACCTTGGACCTTCAAACTAGCTTATGTGTTCCCGCCATTTCCTCTCATCCCCAGGCTGATAGCCAGGATCAAGCAGGAGAGGGCGTCGGTGATCTTGATAGCTCCTGCGTGGCCACGCAGGACTTGGTATGCAGATCTGGTGAATATGTCATCGGCTCCACCTTGGAAGCTACCTTTGAGACGAGACCTTCTTGTTCAGGGTCCGTTCG
This sequence comes from Bombina bombina, assembly GCF_027579735.1. Classification (NCBI taxonomy): domain Eukaryota; kingdom Metazoa; phylum Chordata; class Amphibia; order Anura; family Bombinatoridae; genus Bombina; species Bombina bombina. Next base: position 973,436,088 of record NC_069503.1, read on the forward strand.
AACATCCGAATCTGGTTTCACTCCAGCTGACTGCTTGGAGATTGAACGCTTGATTTTATCGAAGCGAGGATTCTCAGATTCTGTGATCGATACTCTTGTTCAGGCCAGAAAGCCTGTGACTAGAAAGATTTACCACAAGATTTGGAAAAAATATATCTGTTGGTGTGAATCTAAAGGATTCCCTTGGGACAAGGTTAAGATTCCTAGGATTCTATCCTTCCTTCAAGAAGGATTGGAAAAAGGATTATCTGCAAGTTCCCTGAAGGGACAGATTTCTGCCTTGTCGGTATTACTTCACAAAAAGCTGGCAGCTGTGCCAGATGTTCAAGCCTTTGTTCAGGCTCTGGTTAGAATCAAGCCTGTTTACAAACCTTTGACTCCTCCTTGGAGTCTCAATTTAGTTCTTTCAGTTCTTCAGGGGGTTCCGTTTGAACCCTTACATTCCGTTGATATTAAGTTATTATCTTGGAAAGTTTTGTTTTTAGTTGCGATTTCTTCTGCTAGAAGAGTCTCAGAATTATCTGCTCTGCAGTGTTCTCCTCCTTATCTGGTGTTCCATGCAGATAAGGTGGTTTTACGTACTAAACCTGGTTTTCTTCCAAAAGTTGTTTCTAACAAAAACATTAACCAGGAGATTATCGTACCTTCTCTGTGTCCAAAACCAGTTTCAAAGAAGGAACGTTTGTTGCACAATTTGGATGTTGTTCGCGCTCTAAAATTCTATTTAGATGCTACAAAGGATTTTAGACAAACATCTTCCTTGTTTGTTGTTTATTCAGGTAAAAGGAGAGGTCAAAAAGCAACTTCTACCTCTCTCTCTTTTTGGATTAAAAGCATCATCAGATTGGCTTACGAGACTGCCGGACGGCAGCCTCCCGAAAGAATCACAGCTCATTCCACTAGGGCTGTGGCTTCCACATGGGCCTTCAAGAACGAGGCTTCTGTTGATCAGATATGTAGGGCAGCGACTTGGTCTTCACTGCACACTTTTACCAAATTTTACAAGTTTGATACTTTTGCTTCTTCTGAGGCTATTTTTGGGAGAAAGGTTTTGCAAGCCGTGGTGCCTTCCATTTAGGTGACCTGATTTGCTCCCTCCCTTCATCCGTGTCCTAAAGCTTTGGTATTGGTTCCCACAAGTAAGGATGACGCCGTGGACCGGACACACCTATGTTGGAGAAAACAGAATTTATGTTTACCTGATAAATTTCTTTCTCCAACGGTGTGTCCGGTCCACGGCCCGCCCTGGTTTTTTTAATCAGGTCTGATATTTTATTTTCTTTAACTACAGTCACCACGGTACCATATGGTTTCTCCTATGCAAATATTCCTCCTTAACGTCGGTCGAATGACTGGGGTAGGCGGAGCCTAGGAGGGATCATGTGACCAGCTTTGCTGGGCTCTTTGCCATTTCCTGTTGGGGAAGAGAATATCCCACAAGTAAGGATGACGCCGTGGACCGGACACACCGTTGGAGAAAGAAATTTATCAGGTAAACATAAATTCTGTTTTTCTTATTTCACATCGTTTTTCAGCTGTCATCTGTGCTCCAAAACCGGCCCTGCTCTGTAGTACTTTTTTTTTTTTTCTTTTTCCAGCACAACCCACAAATCCTAAGCAAAGTCAGCTGCCTCGCTGTTTTCAATGAGTAACCGCATTCAAAAACACGCATACGCTCAAACGCTCTAGTTCTGTAATATGGAGTGATGTTTGTAACTGTGCTGTCAGTCACAGCTTACCACCACCCAAATATGTGACATTTAAATAGATTAACCCACCATGAACGTCCCAGAATAGAGTAATGGAGATTCTAAGTGGGAGGAGCGAAAGCTGTTGACAGACAGGTAAAAAAATTCATTATATTGAATAAAATGAAAAATAAAAAAAGATGCGATTTAACATCTACAAACAAAAGTAAATGCATACATATAATATAGATTAGTGATCGTTAACCATCACTTTAATTACAGGGAAAGCATGCAAAATAACAAATGTACATTGCATTTTTTCATTCATTTGATTGTATTTGATGTAGCATTTTTTTTATTTTACCCTGTTTTGACTGTAATTAACTCCTTTGGTGGGGAGGGTAACATAATGGAATTTGTTATTCAATAAAATGCTCTAAATAAACCATTTGTTTTACACCAACAAATCTCTTTACCTTTTAATGTAATTTATTGTTTTTCTAAGTTCTTGAATTCTATTTATAAACTTGTAATTAGATTTGAATTTAAAGGAACATAAAACGGTCCACAATAAAATCTAACATTCCTTACAAAACACATTTTTACCTCCCCACATGTCCTTTGCTGTTCTTCTGTTTTGAAAGCAGAGCGCTACAGTCAGTGGGAAGCTGTAGCACTGGGCAAACGCTCAGGCTTCCCACTCTCTGCTCAAGTGTTGGATATGACAGCCAGAGGAAGGCAGAGTGAGCGTGCAGCCTACTCTCTATAGAAGTTAACTTTACAACTTCCCCACTAGCTTTAGCGCTCTGCTTCTGGAACAGAAGAGACAATGGCGGAATTGGGAGTAAGGAAAGTGACAATAAAGGGGATTTAATTTTACAAACTATTTGCATTAACTTTCTTACATGATGATGATGCAAGTCAAGTATGGTTTTGTAAGTAATGTTTGTTTTTAATGTTTTGAGTATTTTTAATAGATATTTTGGAATTTTTTTTTACAAACCTGTTGTTAACCTGCTATAAAAGTATAGTCTTACTGATAAAAAGTCCTTAATTTTAAATCAGAAAGTTATAATATATGTTGCTGATTTCAGTAGCTATCCTGCAGTTTCTAAATACTGTCCTATAAGGGTAAGTGTAATTAGCATTTTGTTGAGTTGAATCTGCTTTTACTTCCTAATAGGTTTCAATTTATTAGTAATAATTTATCATTTTGCTTAGCACAAAAGTTGATGCTTCAGCATTATTTGGAATTCATTCACTTATCATCTTAGGGAAATCAAATTGCTAACAAACATTCCCTTGAGCTGAAAGTTAGGTTTTAATTAAACGCTTCATTGCCTTAGGTACATTCAGAAATTCACCTTGCGGTGGCATTAAACATCCTTTGCAGTTTTGTGCCTAGGAAATATGTGCGCGGCAGTCTGTCATCAAGTTATTACCTCCAAGTTCAGAACTCATTGTCTGTTTTCAAGTAGAGTCCACAGATGTTCCACTCTGATTTGCATTTTACATCACTTACCTATTAGACCAGTAAATATTTTATAAGAAAATAATTCTATCATGTTGTGGAAATAGACAATTAAAACATCTGCTTTAACCTTGAACGCTAAAAGTAAAAAAATAAATTAAAAAAATGTAGGTACCAGAGGGCACTAAAACGTCTTCATGTTTAGCCGTGCAGTAAAATGTAAAGACCACAAAATTCTTTAAAGGAACATAAGCATGCAACATAACATTTTTCTAATGTATATTTTATTATTACACCGTTGCTCATCTATAACTGTGTGTAGAACCCATTCGGGTGTAACAATGCACTTCGCACTACTGGGACCTAGCAGAACACATCCAATGAACCAATGGCAAGCAGCATATGTGTGTAGCCACCAATCACCCGCTACCTCCCAGTAATGCATTGCAGCTCCTGGGAGAACCTAGGTAAGCAAAGTAATTTGAAAAGTCTCTTAAAATTAAATGCTCTACCTTGGTCCTGAAAGTTAAATTTTGTCTTTCATGGCCCTTTAATCTATATGCATAATATAAACATTTTACTTTATTTTTATAGTATACATTGCTGATCCTGAGCCACCCTAGGTATCTTTTCTAGAAAGTATACCAAGAGAACAAAGGAAATTAGATTATGGAATTGAATTGGAAAGTTGTTTAATAACGCATCATTTTAATATGTTTTGTCCCTATAATGTACCTACAACTATAGCTTTTTCCATTTTTTTTTCCCTCCACTTTTTCCCCCCCCTCCTTTTGTATTCACCACTGACATCGCAACTAGGCTTGTCCTTGTCTCTAAACCCAGACATCCGCTTTCCTGTCTTTTGTTTCGGTCATCACCTGCTGGCTGTGTGCTCACCAACACTTTAGCTTTGTAGGCCTCAATGGATAAAAGCACAATATGCTATTGACAATACGTTTTATGTTTGTTTTCCATCCTTTTTGTTCTACAAGAATACCATAAAAAATGATAGAAAGCTGTACTTAAACAATATACACGAATATGTATGTGAAAATAAAGAAGTCTTTGTGTAGAATATTGATCAACCATAAAGGAAGCTGAAGAAGACCTAGAAAACAAAAAAAAATACACCTACAACTTTATTGCTGAATAAAAAGTAATTACAGTAAAAATACTATACTCATCATATTCTAAGCATATGGCAATTTAGCAAATAGCTCAATTCAGTCTTCTGAACTTTTAACATTTGACTCGATTCACAGCTGGCAATTGTAAATAAATATATATATGTGTTTCAAGAACTGTGCTGAAAAAGGAAAATGTGTGGGTTAATATGATCCTCCATTTTTTCGGGCTCCTATTACAAAAATACTTTTCATCAGTAGGGCTGCAACTAACTATTATTTTTATAATCGATTAATCGGACGATTATTTTTTCGATTAATCGACTAATCAGATAAAAAATAAATAAATATATTTTTTCCCTATATTTAAAATTAAAATCCATATACTTAGTGTTATAAATAGAAACTTCAGACTAAAACTTTACATTAACACAACTGTTAGTCCAATTTTTTTAAGCAGCAGAACAAAATTTTATAATTAAGCAAAACAAAACCACAAACTGTTTGAAAAGAGGTAGAACTAGTAATAGGTAGACTATCACTGTTTAGAACATTCTGTTATTCACTCTTTCAGAAACTTTGCATTGAAATGCAAAAATGTCAACATGTGCACATGCTCCTGGCTCAGGCTGGATCTCTTTTTTGCCAGCTACAGTATTTTGTGTGCAGCAGAAAAGAGGTGCCTGAGATGCACAAGTAGGGTTTTTGCCAATTTACCAAGGTGGGCTATTTATCTTTGTTAGCTCTCCACCAATGCAAGGGGTCTCTTAACAAAGTAAGCCGGGTCTTCATTCTGACATAAAAATATCTTGAATATCTATATGCAATGGTAAACATTAAAACAACAGATATATACTTACAGAGGTTGAATTTGGTACATATTCCAATTATTTAAAAATATATGTATAAAAAAAAAAAAGGCAAAAGGGCTAAAGATTATATATCAGTAACAGGACAAAGCCGTACACATTTATCTATAGAGTACATATAATCAGCAATAGCAAGCGATCCGCTAAAATTGTGCAAACAGTTATTAGTGACATAAATTCATAAAACAAATGCCATCAATCTAGGGCTAGGTGTAAATAACAAGCTGGGCACAATATCATGCAAAGCACAGTCCCAAATCACCTGATTTAATATAAACAATACAAATTATGACTCCTATTTTTTATTTCTGGGTTGCACATAAGACAGGGGTAGTTGTAAACTTAAAAGAAACGTGTAGTGTCCTGAAAAAGTGAAAAATAAATGTTTGTAGACATCCTTTAGGCTAAAGGCATAACCATAAAACACAATATCATGTGCATAAACTCATTGGAGTGAAGCAGTTGGTGCTGTGCACAGACCAAATAATTGCAAACCAACTAATCGATTATGAGATTCGATGACAACTATTTTAATAATCGATTTTGACGATTAGTTGTTGCAACTTTACATCAGTTCATGTGACCTGAAGTTTTTTCCAGTGTTATAGAAAATTAATAGAAAAACCTACCATTAAACTAATTGGGAGTTAAAAAGATTTTGTTAAATGTATCAACTCAGATGTGATTATTGTATAGGTACAATTTAAAAAAATCCAGAATTATTTTGAAAACCAGACTCTTTCATCAATATTTTTTTAAATAAAATTATAAAAAATTACCTTTTAAGGTTTCATATACTAGTATGATAAATATTGAGTAAATGACATAAGATGTTGTTTACTCTTGTTCCAACACTCTTTCAAACTGTCCTATTTTGCAGATATAAATATACAAATATTTGGAAACCTGAACTATTCCAAAATCCAATCCTTTTCCGGCCCCAAGCAGTTTGGATAAAGGGTTTTGTACCCAATTTATGATCTGCTAACCACATTTTAAAGAAGTCCATAACAAACCTGATTTGCTAAAAATTAAAAATGGAATTTATGTAAGTTAATGTTATTTAGATTTTTTAATTAAAGTTTTCATAGACAAATTTTTATTTATTTAATAATGGTATATTTCTCTTGTTAAGTGTATCCAGTCCACGGATCATCCATTACTTGTGGGATATTCTCCTTCCCAACAGGAAGTTGCAAGAGGATCACCCACAGCAGAGCTGCTATATAGCTCCTCCCCTCACTGCCATACCCAGTCATTCTCTTGCAACTCTCTACTAAGATGGAGGTCGCAAGAGGACTGTGGTGTTTTATACTTAGTTTATTTCTTCAATCAAAAGTTTGTTATTTTTAAATGTTTGTTATTTTTTAAAAGTTTTTTCCAGTGTTATAGAAAATTAATAGAAAAACCTACCATTAAACTAATTGGGAGTTAAAAAGATTTTGTTAAATGTATCAACTCAGATGTGATTATTGTATAGGTACAATTTAAAAAAATCCAGAATTATTTTGAAAACCAGACTCTTTCATCAATATTTTTTTAAATAAAATTATAAAAAATTACCTTTTAAGGTTTCATATACTAGTATGATAAATATTGAGTAAATGACATAAGATGTTGTTTACTCTTGTTCCAACACTCTTTCAAACTGTCCTATTTTGCAGATATAAATATACAAATATTTGGAAACCTGAACTATTCCAAAATCCAATCCTTTTCCGGCCCCAAGCAGTTTGGATAAAGGGTTTTGTACCCAATTTATGATCTGCTAACCACATTTTAAAGAAGTCCATAACAAACCTGATTTGCTAAAAATTAAAAATGGAATTTATGTAAGTTAATGTTATTTAGATTTTTTAATTAAAGTTTTCATAGACAAATTTTTATTTATTTAATAATGGTATATTTCTCTTGTTAAGTGTATCCAGTCCACGGATCATCCATTACTTGTGGGATATTCTCCTTCCCAACAGGAAGTTGCAAGAGGATCACCCACAGCAGAGCTGCTATATAGCTCCTCCCCTCACTGCCATACCCAGTCATTCTCTTGCAACTCTCTACTAAGATGGAGGTCGTAAGAGGACTGTGGTGTTTTATACTTAGTTTATTTCTTCAATCAAAAGTTTGTTATTTTTAAATGGTACCGGAGTGTACTGTTTATCTCAGGCAGTATTTAGAAGAAGAATCTGCCTGCGTTTTCTATGATCTTAGCAGAAGTAACTAAGATCCTTTGCTGTTCTCACATATTCTGAGGAGTGAGGTAACTTCAGAGAGGGAATAGCGTGCAGGTTTTCCTGTAATAAGGTATGTGCAGTTAAAATATTTTTCTAGGGATGGAATTTGCTAGAAAATGCTGCTGATACCGAAGTAATGTAAGTAAAGCCTTAAATGCAGTGATAGCGACTGGTATCAGGCTTATTAATAGAGATACACACTCTTATAAAAGTGTATTTTAAAACGCTTGCTGGCATGTTTAATTGTTTTTTACATATGTTTGGTGATAAAACTTATTGGGGCCTAGTTTTTTCCACATGGCTGGCTTGAATTTTGCCTAGAAACAGTTCCCTGAGGCTTCCCACTGTTGTAATATGAGTGGGAGGGGCCTATTTTGGCGTTTTTTTGCACAGCAAAAATTACAGACACTGACTTCCAGCTTCTTCCTGCATGATCCAGGACTTCTCTGAAGGGCTCAAAAGGCTTCAAAAGTCGTATTGAGGGAGGTAAAAAGCCACAGTAGAGCTGTGGCAGTTGTTGTGACTGTTTAAAAAACGTTTTTGTCATTTGTTATTCCGTTTTTTGTATTAAGGGGTTAATCATCCATTTGCAAGTGGGTGCAATGCTCTGCTAACTTATTACATACACTGTAAAAAATTCGTTAGTGTAACTGCATTTTTTCACTGTTATTTCAAAATTTGGGAAAATTTGTGTTTCTTAAAGGCGCAGTAACGTTCTTTATATTGCTTGTAAACTTGTTTTAAAGTGTTTTCCAAGCTTGCTAGTCTCATTGCTAGTCTGTTTAAACATGTCTGACACAGAGGAACCTACTTGTTCATTATGATTAAAAGCCATGGTGGAGCCCCATAGGAGAATGTGTACTAAATGTATTGATTTCACCTTAAACGGTAAAGATCAGTCTTTATCTATAAAAGAATTATCACCAGAGGGTTCTGTCGAGGGGGAAGTTATGCCGACTAACTCTCCCCACGTGTCAGACCCTTCACCTCCCGCTCAGGGGACGCATGCTAATATGGCGCCAATTACATCAGGGACGCCCATAGCGATTACCTTGCAGGACATGGCTGCAATCATGAATAATACCCTGTCAGAGGTATTATCTAGATTGCCTGAATTAAGAGGCAAGCGCGATAGCTCTGGGGTTAGGAGAGACAGAGCGCGCAAATGCTGTAAGAGCCATGTCTGATACTGCGTCACAGTATGCAGAACATGAGGACGGAGAGCTTCAGTCTGTGGGTGACATCTCTGACTCGGGGAAACCTGATTCAGAGATTTCTCATTTTAAATTTAAGCTTGAGAACCTCCGTGTATTGCTTGGGGAGTTCTTAGCTGCTCTGAATGACTGTAACACAGTTGCAATTCCAGAGAAATTGTGTAGACTGGATAGATACTATGCGGTGCCTGTGTGTACTGACGTTTTTCCTATACCTAAAAGTCTTACAGAAATTATTAGCAAGGAGTGGGATAGACCCGGTGTGCCCTTTTCCCCACCTCCTATATTTAGAAAAATGTTTCCAATAGACGCCAATACACGGGACTTATGGCAGACGGTCCCTAAGGTGGAGAGAGCAGTTTCTACTTTAGCAAAGCGTACCACTATCCCGGTTGAGGACAGTTCCAATGGATAAAAAATTGGAGGTTTACCTTAAGAAAATGTTTATTCAACAAGATTTTATTTTACAGCCCCTTGCATGCATTGCGCCTGTCACTGCTGCGGCGGCATTCTGGTTTGAGGCCCTGGAAGAGGCCATCCAGACAGCTCCATTGAATGAAATTATTGACAAGCTTAGAACGCTTAAGCTAGCTAACTCATTTATTTCTGATGCCATTGTTCATTTGACTAAACTAACGGCTAAGAATTCCGGATTCGCCATCCAGGCGCGTAGGGCGCTATGGCTTAAATCCTGGTCAGCTGACGTGACTTCAAAGTCTAAATTACTCAACATTCCTTTCAAGGGGCAGACCTTATTCGGGCCTGGCTTGAAGGAAATTATTGCTGACATTACTGGAGGCAAGGGTCATACCCTTCCTCAGGACAGGGCCAAATCAAAGGCCAAACAGTCTAATTTTCGTGCCTTTCGAAATTTCAAGGCAGGAGCAGCATCAACTTCCTCCGCTTCAAAACAAGAGGGAACTGTTGCTCATTCCAGACAGGCCTGGAAACCTAACCAGTCCTGGAACAAGGGCAAGCAGGCCAGAAAGCCTGCTGCTGCACCCAAGACAGCATGAAGGAACGGCCCCCTATCCGGAAACTGATCTAGTGGGGGGCAGACTTTCTCTCTTCGCCCAGGCGTGGGCAAGAGATGTTCAGGATCCCTGGGCGTTGGAGATCATATCTCAGGGATATCTTCTGGACTTCAAAGCTTCTCCTCCACAAGGGAGATTTCATCTTTCAAGGTTATCATCAAACCAGATAAAGAAAGAGGCATTCCTAAGCTCTGTGCAAGACCTCCTAGTAATGGGAGTGACCCATCCAGTTCCGCGGACGGAGCAAGGACAGGGATTTTATTCAAATCTGTTTGTGGTTCCCAAGAAAGAGGGAACCTTCAGACCAATCTTGGATCTAAAGATCTTAAACAAATTCCTCAGAGTTCCATCATTCAAAATGGAAACTATTCGGACCATCCTACCCATGATCCAAGAGGGTCAGTACATGACCACAGTGGACTTAAAGGATGCCTACCTTCACATACCGATTCACAAAGATCATCATCATCGGTTCCTAAGGTTTGCCTTTCTAGACAGGCATTACCAATTTGTAGCTCTTCCCTTCGGGTTGGCCACTGCCCCGAGAATTTTTACAAAGGTTCTGGGCTCACTTCTGGCGGTCCTAAGACCGCGAGGCATAGCGGTGGCTCCGTATCTAGACAACATCCTGATACAGGCGTCAAGCTTTCAAATTGCCAAGTCTCATACAGAGATAGTTCTGGCATTTCTGAGGTCGCATGGGTGGAAAGTGAACGTGGAAAAGAGTTCTCTATCACCACTCACAAGAGTCTCCTTCCTAGGGACTCTTATAGATTCTGTAGAGATGAAAATTTACCTGACGGAGTCCAGGTTATCAAAACTTCTAAATGCTTGCCGTGTCCTTCATTCCATTCCACGCCCGTCAGTGTCTCAGTGCATGGAAGTAATCGGCTTAATGGTAGCAGCAATGGACATAGTAACATTTGCGCGCCTGCATCTCAGACCGCTGCAGTTATACATGCTAAGTCAGTGGAATGGGGATTACTCAGATTTGTCCCCTCTACTAAATCTGGATCAAGAGACCAGAGATTCTCTTCTCTGGTGGCTTTCTCGGGTCCATCTGTCCAAGGGTATGACCTTTCGCAGGCCAGATTGGACGATTGTAACAACAGATGCCAGCCTTCTAGGTTGGGGCGCAGTCTGGAACTCCCTGAAGGCTCAGGGATCGTGGACTCAGAAGGTGAAACTCCTCCCAATAAATATTCTGGAGTTAAGAGCAATATTCAATGCTCTTCTAGCTTGGCCTCAGCTAGCAACACTGAGGTTCATCAGATTTCAGTCGGACAACATCACGACTGTGGCTTAGATCAACCATCAAGGGGGAACCAGAAGTTCCCTAGCGATGTTAGAAGTCTCAAAGATAATTCGCTGGGCAGACTCTCACTTTTGCCACCTGTCAGCAATCCACATCCCAGGCGTAGAGAACTGGGAGGCGGATTTTCTAAGTCGTCTTCATCCGGGGGAGTGGGAACTCCATCCGGAGGTGTTTGCTCAACTGGTTCATCGTTGGGGCATACCAGAACTGGATCTCATGGCGTCTCGCCAGAACGCCAAGCTTCCTTGTTACGGATCCAGGTCCAGGGACCCGGGAGCAACGCTGATAGATGCTCTAGCAGCTCCTTGGTTCTTCAACCTGGCCTATGTGTTTCCACAGTTTCCTCTGCTCCCTCGACTGATTGCAAAAATCAAACAGGAGAGAGCATCAGTGATTCTGATAGCGCCTGCGTGGCCACGCAGGACCTGGTATGCAGACCTAGTGGACATGTCATCTCTTCCACCATGGACTCTGCCTCTGAGGCAGGACCTTCTAATACAAGGTCCTTTCAATCATCCAAATCTAATTTCTCTGAGACTGATTGCATGGAGATTGAACGCTTGATTCTATCAAGGCGTGGCTTCTCTGAATCAGTCATTGATACCTTAATACAGGCTCGGAAGCCTGTCACCAGGAAAATCTACCATAAGATATGGCGTAAATATCTTTATTGGTGTGAATCCAAGAGTTACTCATGGAGTAAGGTTAGGATTCCTAGGATATTGTCCTTTCTCCAAGAGGGTTTGGACAAAGGCTTATCAGCTAGTTCTTTAAAAGGACAGATCTCTGCTCTGTCTATTCTTTTGCACAAGCGTCTGGCAGAAGTTCCAGACGTCCAGGCATTTTGTCAGGCTTTGGTTATGATTAAGCCTGTGTTTAAAACTGTTGCTCCCCCGTGGAGCTTAAACTTGGTTCTTAAAGTTCTTCAGGGAGTTCCGTTTGAACCCCTTCATTCCATTGATATTAAGCTTTTATCTTGGAAAGTTCTGTTTTTGATGGCTATTTCCTCGGCTCGAAGAGTCTCTGAGTTATCTGCCTTACATTGTGATTTTCCTTATCTGATTTTTCATTCAGACAAGGTAGTTCTGCGTACCAAACCTGGATTTTTACCTAAGGTGGTTTCTAACAGGAATATCAATCACAAGATTGTTGTTCCATCATTGTGTCCTAATCCTTCTTCAAAGAAGGAACGTCTTTTGCATAATCTGGACGTGGTCCGTGCCTTGAAGTTTTACTTACAGGCTACTAAAGATTTTCGTCAAACATCTGCCCTGTTTGACAGAGGAGAGGTCAAAAAGCTTTGACAACCTCTCTCTCCTTTTGGCTTCGGAGCATAATATGCTTAGCCTATGAGACTGCTGGACAGCAGCCCCCTGAAAGGATTACAGCTCATTCTACTAGAGCTGTGACTTCCACCTGGGCCTTTAAAAATGAGGCCTCTGTTGAACAGATTTGCAAGGCTGCGACTTGGTCTTCGCCTCACACCTTTTCAAAATTTTACAAATTTGACACTTTTGCTTCTTCGGAGGCTGTTTTTGGGAGAAAGGTTCTACAGGCAGTGGTTCCTTCCGTTTAAGTTCCTGCCTTGTCCCTCCCATCATCCGTGTACTTTAGCTTTGGTATTGGTATCCCACAAGTAATGGATGATCCGTGGACTGGATACACTTAACAAGAGAAAACATAATTTATGCTTACCTGATAAATGTATTTCTCTTGTAGTGTATCCAGTCCACGGCCCGCCCTGTCCTTTTAAGGCAGGTCTAAATTTTAATTAAACTACAGTCACCACTGCACCCTATGGTTTCTCCTTTCTCGTCTTGTTTCGGTAGAATGACTGGATAAGGCAGTGAGGGGATGAGCTATATAGCAGCTCTGCTGTGGGTGATCCTCTTGCAACTTCCTGTTGGGAAGGAGAATATCCCACAAGTAATGGATGATCCGTCGACTGGATAAACTACAAGAGAAATAAATTTATCAGGTAAGCATAAATTATGTTTTTTCGTCTCCACTTTTATACACATTCCAGAGAGTAAGTATCTAGATTTTACCTTGGATGGAAACAAAACTACTCATGCAGCAGATATTTGCATCATCTATAATATTGTTGCTGGCAGTTCATTATTACATGCTTATAGTTTCCATCTAAAACATATGCCTTATATGAAAATCAAGGGCATTTGAGGCTTTGGCCTCTATTTATCAAGGTCTGGCGGACCTGATCCGACACTGCGGATCAGGTCCGCCAAACCTCGCTGAATACGGCGAGCAATACGCTTGCCGTATTCAGCATTGCACCAGCAGCTCACAGCAGGGTGGTGTCAATCAACCCGATCGTGCTCAGAGCAGGCGGACAGGTTATGGAGCAGCGGTCTTTGTGACCGCTGCTTCATAACTGCTGTTTCTGGCGAGTCTGAAGACTCGCCAGAAACACGGCCCTTCAAGCTCCGTACGGAGCTTGATAAGTATGGGCCTTTAACTGCATGCTTAGTGTGAGTTCCTATATCTTTTCAATGGGCATGTGAACATAGCTCAGATGATTAATAAAAAAAAAAAAGTGTTGCATTAGTGTGATGGTGCTGTATACAACTTCCATGTCCTCATTCTCTATTGACTAAGACGGCTTCTGTATTTTGATTGAAAAAGGTTACTCACTGTAAGTTTAAAGTGGCATTCCAGTTTCTGAGGCAGATTTGTCTTTCTTTTGCAAATTGTTTTGTAGGAGGAGGCACAGACATCCCAACCAGATCATTTAACTATCCCTCCTACTTCTCCTCCCCTCCACATAGTTTTTTGCGTCGTCTGGGAGGTGGGCAGGGATGGAGGTGCTCTGCAAGATTTATTCCTATGGAAACCTTCAATTGATAGTTATTAGAAGAGAGGGTTAGGGCGTTATACCTGTTCTAATAATCTCTTCAGTAGAGTATTGTGACTCAGCAGGCCAGAGGTGTTGCATGTGAAGTTCCCAAGCCTCCCCCTGTAATCGAGTCATGTTCTCCCATGTGTGGTCCTAAACTGTCAGTTACAGTAGGGCTGGTATTCTGTGACACTATTGTAGGACCTATGTGCTTGTAGCTGCTGGTACCTCCTTAGCAGCAGATGTGTAAGTTTATTCTCTCTTTGTATGTTTCCCATTACACAGGCTAGTTGCCTAGTTTTGGATGGGTGATACATGTTTGTGCACTTTTTAGATTTGTGCACACTTGTGGTAACCTTGGGCTCCCTTTATGGATGGCTAGTGTCTATATCATAGGAGCTTTGTGTAGATGTTTTTGTGTGTGTATTGTACCAGCAGCAAACACTTTTAGGGCTGTAAGATGGACATTTAATGAATCAAATTTCCATTTAAGAATGCCGTTTGAAGTGCTCCGGTGTGGAGATCAACTGAGCTCAGACAGTACACAGTGTTGTTTTTTTTGTTTTGTTTGTTTTTTCACATATGATGGCGCAGTTTAGCATTTTCACGCCACGGGACAGATTACGTCTCTTCCTTCACGCTGCAGACAGCTCTTTGCAAATAGTGTGTCTGCCAGCACAACTCTGCCATACTTGTTTGGCTTCTGTTCTTCATTCTCACTCTGTGGGCACTAGTCCTCAAAATTCTGTAGTATGCTCTGATGCCTCTGTATGTGGGTCCTACTCATCAAACTACTGTAGTATGCTCCCCTGCTCCAATGCCTCAGACTCAGCTGGTGAGCCCTATCTCTCAAAATACTGTAATATGCTTGCCTGCCCCAATACTTCAGGGTGACATAAGTTCACTTCCTCCAGATTTTACTTCTCAATTACAATCTGCAGTGTCTGCGGCTTTGGGAGCTTTCCTGCCTTCAGGTAAGTGCAAGAGGAAGGATATACATTGTTCATCTGAGTCTAGGACCAGTAGTTCCGCTTGTTTTTCTGCTGTCAGACAATTGCAGGCTTCTGGCAATGACTTTCATCCTCTGATTCCTCTAAGGATTCTGACAAGGACACTGATTTTACATTTACGTTCAAGATGGAACATCTTAGGTACTTGCTTAGGAAGTCCTGAGAACTTTGGGAGTAATGCAGTCTGAACTGGCTGAGGACAAACTGGTTTAAAAATAATGTCTCATTTCTATACCAAAGTCACGGGCTGCTGATGTCTTCCCTGTCCCTTCTCTGGTAGCTGATATAATTTCCAATGAATGGGAGAAGCCTGGGGTTCCGTTCTCCCCTTCTACCTTGAAAAAATTATTCTATGTTCCTGATGCTCACATAGAGTTGTGGAACAACGTTCCAAAAGTGGATGGTGCTATTTCTACTCTATCTAAGAGAACCACCATTCCACTAGGGACAGCACTTCTTTTAAAGACCCAATGGATAGACCCTGCAATAGGGTCTTCTTTTTCAACCAGCAGTAAGCATTGCTGCTGTGTCAAGTGCTGCAGCTTTTTGGTGCAATTCTTTGTCTGAGTTAATTACTGTTGAGTCTCCCCTGGAGAAGATCCAGGCCCGTATTCAGGTGCTCAAAACCGCTAACTCCCTCATTTGTGATCAATTATCCAAATTGTCAGTGTCAATGCCAAAAATATCAGTTTAGTTGTTCTAGCCAGAAGGGCTCTATGGTTGAAGTCCTGGTCTGCGGATATGGTCTCTAAATCAAGATGACTATTGTTAGCTTTTAAATGAAAAACCTTTTTTGATCCCAGATTGGATTCCGTTATTTTTTTTTTTTATTTTTTTTTATGTATGAAGTTTTTTTTTTTGTTTTTTTTTTATTGAAGTCGTGCACAAGTACAACAAAAGGGAATGCCTCAAAACATTTACAGAGAAGTGTAAATACAATATTGTTAAATAAGTATTACAGACAAAAGCCCTGTAGAAAGGGCATAATATATTCATATAGCTCAAACATTCTTATCATATTAGGGCAATCAATAGTGAGACTTCAGTTTTAAAATAAAGGTATTAGAGAAAACAAAAATGGTCCCCTCCGTGCCATATAGAAAGCAAATTAGAGTTACCACTCAGATATAATTAGGGCAGGGGGGAGGTAGCTTTATGGTTTTATGGGGGAGGGATGCAGCGGGCGAAAGCCGCTCGATATAAAGTAGGTAGGGTGGAGGGGAAGTGGAGGGCGGAGCCTATCAACATGGAAAGCAAGGTTAAATATGCATAGAGATTTAGCGAAAACATAGCTCGATTAATAACTAACAAACAAACTAGGCAGTTATGAACTAAATAACAGCAGAGTTACCCTTATGAACCTTCCCTCAAAGGCGTTAGTAGAAGATCATAATAACATAACTATAGCATAGACAGAGTATCATTGTTAAGATTTTGGCCCTGAATATGGAATCTTGAGCATAATCTAGAGTGGTTATAGGTGCTTTAATGAGATAGGCATAGAATAGATTAGGAAATGAAGTATGAATCTCCTACTTAAGTGAGACCTATAATACAATGTAGTATATAAAAACAAAGGATAAGTACATAGTACAGCAAGCATTATAAACCACATCAAAAACTTAACTATTATGCGGGTAGTCCCGCTAGTAAAGAAAATATTAAGAAAAACTCTGAGAATGCAAGTTTGTGGCTTAGGGGAGGTCTAACATTAAAATCAAATGTCAATGTGGAGTCTCACATGGAATCCTTAGTTGCAGAGCAATAGGGAAATGTAAGATCTTTGGTATCAGAGGATAGTAGTGATGCCCAGTGTTAGGTTTAGTATTCAGGTAAGTCCATCATAAGTTCTAACACTTGTCACACTATCTGAAGGTATCACAACAACAACAAAAAAATAAAATAAATAAACTTTCCTCGAAGAGTAACATTATGGTGTAGGCTTATTACTGGTGCACTGTGAGTACAGATCAGCAAAGGACCTGGGAATTGTGGTGCACTATATAAAGTCCCTCTTTAACCCACACCAGTAGTATCAAATCGGATCTGAGCTAGGGAAATGATGTATGGGAGGACTTGGTATATTGAAAGCCTCTTGGAATCAGGATGAGCTCTCCAAACACTGTCTCACCCATGGTAGCTGTGCTACAGGGTATACTTGCTGTATCTCAACTGCAGACTGGAAAACCACAATGACTCTGCTGGTGCTCAAAGTCCACGGCCCAATGGCAGCCCGGTTTACAGACATTTCTTGATTTCCAGCAGTCTCTGAGGAGATATACTGAACTACTGCCTGCTGGTGAGGGCTCACCTCTGGTATTATCAATGCGGGAACCTGCTCCTGTGTAGGTGGATCAGTCAGAGGAAACTGCCTGTCGGCAATAGGAGACCGAGGAAGCATGTGTACTATTTCCTGCATGAGGTCTTTGAACTGCTCCTCCATGCTTGCCTGCATGCGCTCTAATGCCCGGTAAATCGCTGCTGTTAGAGCCATCTGTGGATAGGGTGAAGCTGCTACTCTGCGGTATAATAGTTCTGTGGGCTGTGATCGGTGGGTAGCCAATATTATGCAGGATCGCTAGATTAGCGCAAGTCGTGGGCTTTCTAATGAGAGTGAAAATTTCCACAATACGGAGCTAACATTGAGCCGCAGAACATGCCTTCCAACAGGGGTAGCAGACTTGATTCAGGGTGCTGACGACCGGGTCCCTTGTGGAGTGGAGGTAGTAGCTATGCTTCCATACGTCCAATAGGTTAGCTACTCGGAGGCCGCAAACCGTGATGCACCGATGTTCGTGATGGACTGTCAAGCTAAGCGTAGTTCATGGGAGCTGTCGGTAATGGTTTTTCCCACCACCGCTTACATAAGGCTGCTATTCTAGCTCAAGTCTGCGGGTGTCAGTAATTCCAAAGACTGTGTTAGCTAGGTGGACCACGAGTGAGGTAGAGGCAGCTGTAAAGGCCCCGATCTTAGGCTAGCTCCTTTAGACATATACGGTACAAGAAAAAGCACTGAGTCACTTCCCCTGTAATCGCTAGGTTGTTGAAGGGTAGCTTAGGCATTCTCATTTTCCCTTTTTCTTTCCTTTTCAGGCTCAAAATGAATTAAAACAAGTTTCTGTAGTCGGAGCTGAGCAGAAACACGTCTTCCCTGCTCGACTACAGGCTCCGCCCCCGGATTCCGTTATTTTGACGGTCACTGGAGAAGAGGGAGCTTTCCTTCATCAGGACAAAAAGTCTAGACCTACAGGAAGGGCAATGGGACGCTTTCGGTTCTTCAGAATATGATGCAGAGAAATTCTTCCTCAAATAAGACTGAACCTAATAGAGGTACCTGGAAAGGAAATCCAGTCTGGAACAAAAACAAGCAGCCCAAGAAGTCGGTCTTTGACACCAAACTGTATGATGGGCTGGCCCCCAAACCAAAGTCACCTCTGGTAGGGGGCAGACTAAGCCTGTTTCAGGGGGTTTGGGCCCAGTCTGTCCAGGACCCAGTCTGTCCAGGACCCTTGAGTACAGGAAATTGTTTCCCAGGGGTACAGTATAGGTTTCCAATCTCAACCTCAAAGTGGCAGGTTTATTTTGTCAAGAAGGCCAGAAAAGAGACTGGCTTTTCTACAATGTGCAGATGATCTGGAGGCCATGGAGGCAATAGTTCCTATGCCTTAGGGAGAGATGGGCAAAGGTTTTTACTCAAATCTTTTCATTGTTCCAAAAAAGGAAGGAATCTTTCAACCTATTCTGGACTCTCTATCTTGGTGGCTAGAAAGTTGACATAGTTGCCTGATGTTCAATTCTTTGTTCAAGCCCTGGTTAGAATCAGGTTTTCAAACTTATTGATCCTCCTTGGCGTCTTAACTTTGTTCTTAGAGTTTTACAGCATACCCCTTTGAGCCTATACATTCCCTTGATATTAAATTTTAAGCAACATTCTAATTTACTCTTATAATTTTTATTTCATTTTCTTTGTATCTTTATTTAAAAAAAGCAAGACTATAAGCTTAGGAGCCGGCCCATTTTTAGTTCAGCACCTGGGTAGTACTTGCTGTTTGGTGGCTGTATTTAGACAGTTCTGATAATCCATTCTCTTTACATCCTAAGGTAGAATCTTCAGAAAACATTAATCAGGAGATTTTAGTTCCATCATTATGTCCAGCTTCCTGGAATTCTAAGGAGTGACTTCACAACCTAGATCTTGTGAGCTTAACAATTTTACCTTGAAGCTACAAAGTATTTTAGAAGTTCCTCTTCTTTATTGACTATATTTTTTTGCTGGTCCCTCATGAAATTACATCAATTAACGAAGCCACTTGGCTTAAAGGGACATTATACACTCATTTTTTCTTTGCATAAATGTTTTGTAGATGATCTATTTATATAGCCCATAAAGTTGTTTTTTAAAATAAATGTATAGTTTTGCTTATTTTTAAATAACATTGCTCTGATTTTCAGACTCCTAACCAAGCCCCAAAGTTTTATGTGAATACTGTCAGCTACCTTCTCCAGCTTGCTCCTGTTTGTGTAAAGGGTCTTTTCATATGCAAAAGAAGGGGGAGGGGGGAGTGTCTTATTTGCCACTTGCAGTGGGCTTTCCAGCTACCTTTTCAACAGAGCCAAGCTGACAGCTTCTAAGTAAATTTTTAAACAGTTTTATACTGGATTTTTATATCAGTATCTGTGCATCTTATTCTTTATAGTAGTGTCTATTACATGTAGTTATATGAAAATGAGTGTATACTGTCCCTTTTAAGGCCTTGATTCGCAAGGCGTGCTTGGTGGCAATGAAGACCCCCCCCAAGCTTATTTCTGCGTATTCCACTATAACAAAGCCACACCTTGGGCCTTCAGGAATGAATCTTCCTTTGGGCAGTCACTACTTGATCATAGTGTTACTAAATGTTATCACTTTGACGTGTTTGCCATTTAAGATGCTGCTTTTAGTAGGAAAGATCTTTGGGTCACTGTGCCTATTCAGTAACATACCTGCCTTAGAGGGATAGGAAAGTAAAAATTAAAGCGATCTGAAACCCAAGTATTTTCTTTCATGATTCAGATAGAGCATGCAATTTTAAGCAACGTTCTAATTTACTCCTATTATCAAATTTTCTTTTGTTCTCTTGGTATCTTTATTTGAAAAGCAGAAATGTAAGCTTAGGAGCCGGCCTATTTTTGGTTCATCACCTAGTTAGCGCTTGCTGATTGGTGTCCAATTACTTCTTTCTCTTGTTAAGTGTATCCAGTCCACGGATCATCCATTACTTATGGGATATTCTCCCTCCCAACAGGAAGTTGCAAGAGATCACCCACAGCAGAGTTGCTATATAGCTCCTCCCCTAACTGCCATATCCAGTCATTCTCTTGCAAGCTCTCAACATAGAAGGAGGTTCGCGAGAGGAGTGGTGTTTTATACTTAATTTATTTCTTCAATCAAAAGTTTGTTATTTTTAAATGGCACCGGAGTGTGCTGTTTTTTCTCTCAGGCAGTATTTGGAAGAAGAATCTGCCTGAGTTTTTCTATGATCTTAGCAGACGTAACTAAGATCCACTGGCTGTTTCTCACAAATTCTGAGGAGTGAGGTAAACTTCAGATGGGGGACAGCGTGCGGGTTTTCCTGCAAATGAGGTATGTGCAGTAAAATATTTTTCTAAGGAATGGAATTGACTAGAAAATGCTGCTGTTACCAAATTAATGTAAGTAAAGCCTTAATGCAGTGAAAGCGACTGTTAGCAGGCTTATTAATGTATGTGCAGTAAAATAATTTTCTAAGGAATGGAATTGACTAAGAAAATACTGCTGTTACCAAATTAATATAAGTAAAGCCTTAATGCAGTGAAAGCGACTGTTAGCAGGCTTATTAATGTATGTGCAGTAAAGTAATTTTCTAAGGAATGGAATTGACTATGAAAATGCTGCTGATACTGAAATAATCTAATTGAAGCCTTAATGCAGGGAAAGCAAGACCAGTGACGTGCGGTGAGTTCCGAGGCTGGTGAGGCTATTAATAATGTTGCTTCATTCTCTTGTTATCCTTTGTTGAAGGACATGCAGCAATGCACAACTGGATGCTAAATGAACATATTAAATGAGCCATATGCACAACCACCAATTACCAGCTGCTCCGAGTAGTGCATTGCTGCTCCTTAGCCTACCTTGGTATGCTTTTCAAAGGATACTAAAAGAAAAAAGCAAATTGGATAACATAATTAAAATGTAAAAGTCTTTAATATTGTATGTTCTATCTGAAACATAAAAGAAAAATGTTGCGTAGAAAATGAACATTAATATATTCTTCAATAAAAAGCCTAAACACTTTCCATGCTTGTTGTTTTTGTGAAAAGAGTGTTATAATGACTCTTATGACAGTAGTTAGCCTTGTGATTTATGTCTGTGTGCTTTGATGGGTATTTATGCTAACGTGTGAAATCTGTATTTAAGATAAATAAAGAGAACAGACATGCATTTTCAGACAACTATAACTTTCTGTGATTAAAAGCCTGCAAAGTTTAATGGAGAATCAGCAGCAGAGCAGCCTCTGTGATTAAAAGCCTGCAAAGTTTAATGGAGAATCAGCAGCAGAGCAGCCTATATCAGATTTCAGTTTTTACTTTGTAACCCATAGACTGCCAGTCCAGTAATTCCTAGAAGACATTGAAAGCTTCAGTTACAGTAGCAGTCACTATCTGCCAGTGCCTTGTCCCTGATGTGCTATAGATTGTTGACATAATGTTCAGCCCCTTACTACTAAAAAAAAAATGTAAACAACAGAATTCTAATCAGTGAGCTGAATTTAATATGGGGTGGTGCAATGTTCCAGAAACCCTTAAAAAAAAAAAAAAAACACTTTTTGTTGAAAGGCAGCAATCACAGTGACACTTCTGTTTTGCTTAGAACTAGCACAGCATTAGCAATGTGTTTCATTCAAAGGAAGACTAGTTTATGGATGGAATCTACTACTTGAAAATGTATATTCATTTCATAAGGAAGACTAGTGTTTGGATGGAATCTACTACTTGATAAGTTGATATTAATTTCATAAGGTCAGTCACTGACCTTATGAAATTAATATAAATTTATCAAGTAGTAGATTCCATCCAAAAACTAGTCTACCATTGAATGAAACACATTGCTAATGCTATGCTAGTTCTAAGCAAAACTGAAGTGTCACTGTGACTGCTGCCTTTCTACAAAAAGTTTTTTTTTTTTTTTTTTAAGGGTTTCTGGAACATTGCAGTTACATTCTTTGCTGTAGACATTGATGTCTAATATTCACATAATCTTACATATAATAATACCATGAAAATCCAAAGCAAAAATGTATAGAAATGGGAAACAACTGAAATGGTGTCAATTGCTTAAGCTTAGTTGCAGTTTGTAAGTACGCTTGTACTTACTGTAACTAAGGCAAGCTGGTTAGCTGCAAATTACAGTTGTCTGGTCTTTACTTTATACAATTTTAAATCCATATATTAAGGTATTGTGACACATGATGGTATGCCAAGCTTTGCTATTGAGCTTTGATTAGTGACACCTCACGTAAACATGCACCACACCAATAGGAGTCAGCGGTCAAATCATAAATGATACCCCAGCCCCACTGCAATAAAATGATGCCCCCAGCACCCCTGCAATAAAATGATGCTCCCAGCAATAAAATGATGCCCCCAGCACCCCTGCAATAAAATTATGCTCCCAGCCCCCTCTGTAATAAATTATCCCCCATCAATAAATGATCCCCCCAGCACCCCTGCAATAAAATTATGCTCCCAGCCCCTCTCTGTCATAAATGATGCCCCCAGCATTAAAATTATTCTCCCAGCCCCCCTATTTAATAAATTATGCCCCCAGCAATAAATTATTCCCCCCAGCCCGTCTGCAATCAAATTATGCCCCAGCACCCCTGCAATAAGATTATGCTCCCAGCCCCCCCTGTCATAAATGATGCCCCCAGCATTAAAATTATTCTCACAGCCCCCCTCTTTAATAAATGATGCCCCCAACAATAAATTATTCCCCCAGCCCTCCTGCAATACAATTATGCCCCCAGCACTGCTGCAATAAAATAATGCTCCCACCCCATTTCTGTAATAAATTATGCCCCCAGAAATAAATTCCCCCAGCACCCCTGCAATAAAATGATGCCCTGAGCCCCCTGCAATAAATGATGCCACCAGCCCCACTGCAATAAATGATGCCCATTGCCCACAGCAATAAAATGAAGCCCCCAGGCCAGCCTCCTGCAATAAAATGATGTCCCCAGCCCCCTCCCACAATAAAATGATGTCCCCCAGCAATAAAATGGTGCCCTAAGCCCCCTGCAATAAAGTGATGCCACCAGCACCCCTGCAAAAAAAAAATGCACCAGCAATAAAATGCGCCCCCCCCCCCTCGCGCCCCCCCCCCCTCGCGACCCCCCCCCCCCGCGACCCCCCCCCTCGCGGCCCCCCCCCTTGCGGGCCGCGGCCCCCCCCGCGACCCCCCCTCTCTAAAAAAAAACCCAGCAGTTATCTGCACAAGCAATTATTTACATGACACGCAGTAATTATAAGGGAATAGGGAGGTCTATAAAAAGAGAACTTGTTCTTTGGGTTCTGCAATGCAATCTGCACCATACGAAACCAAACAAGCCTTGTTCTGTTTCGTATGGTGCAGATTGCAGAACCCAAAGAACAAGTTGTTTACAAGGTCCTTACCTACCAAGAAGATCAGCTCAGCTCAGCTGCTGACTCACGACACGGACACAACACCATCACACCCGTCCAGGTTGTCAGTCTCACTCAGACTAGACTATGCGCCCAGCCCCATTGCGCCGCTGCCTCTCTCTCTAGTCTCTAGTAGTGACTAGTCTGGTCTCTTCCCGCCCGATTTTCAGAGTGACTTTGATGACGTCACTCACAAGGGCTCAGCGCTGATTGGCTGGGCAATTGGCTGGGGCTCCCGAGGCGCGCCTCTTGGGAGCAATATGGGCCGCAAACTGAGAGACTTAACCACTGGGTGGCAGTCTCTGCGGGTCCCATATAAAAAAATATCCTCAGACATCCATATTGCGCAAAGGGAGGGCAGCTGAACGGCTCAGCGCCTCTCCTTCCTTGCGCAATATGGATGAGTAGGTAATTTAAAAAAAAATAATACTTTTGCACTTTGAATTTGAGTGCATTAGTGCAGCCATGTTGGCAAACTTTGAAGTGGTGGGGGGTTGGGGGGGTAGGGTAAAACAAAAAATTAAAAAATATAAATGAAAAAATAAATAAAAAATATATTTTTTTTTTTTTACAAATTATTACAAAAAAGTGTAATTACACTCACAGGACAGGTGAGGCGCTGCCTCACCTGCCTCCTATGACTGCACGTCACTGAGCAAGACAGGCTTATTAATAGAGATACATACTCTTTAAAAGAAGGTTGTTTTAAAAACGTTTACTGGCATGTTTAATCGTTTTTTGAGGTACATTGGTGATAAGGTTTATTGGGGCATAATTTTCCACATGGCTGGCTTAATTTCTGCATAGCAACAGTTAACTGAGTTCCCCACTGTTGTAATATGAGTGGGAGGGACCTAATTTAGAGCTTTTTTGCACAGTTAAAATTACAAAATGAATCATCCAGATTCCCTCAGCAGTCCTTTGAATACTACAGGACATCTCTAAAGGGCTAAAAAGACTTCCAAAATCGTTTATAGGGAAGGTAATCCACAGCTCAGCTGTGGCAGTTTTGTTATGTCTGTTAAAAAACATCTATGTCGTTTTTTTTTATCTGTTTTTTTGCATTAAGGGGTTAATCATCCATTTGCAAGTGGGTGCAATGCTCTGTGAACTTATTACATATACTGTAAAAATTTAGTTTGATTTACTGCCTTTTTTACAATGTTTTTCAAATGCTGACAAAATTTGTTTCTCTTAAAGGCACAGTAACGTTTTTTATATTTGCTTGTTAACTTGATTTAAAGTGTTTTCCAAGCTTATTAGTCGGTTCTAACATGTCTGACATAGAGGAAGCTCTGTGTTCATTATGTTTAAAAGCCATGGTGGAACCCCATTTTAGAATGTGTGCCAGATGTACTGATTTCATGTTAAACAATAAAGATCATTTTTGTCTTTAATAACATTATCACCAGAGGTTTCTGTCGAGGGGGAAGTTATGCCGACTAACTCTCCCCACGTGTCAGACCCTTTGACTCCCGCTTTAGGGACTCACGCTCAAATGGCGCCAAGTAGATCAAGGGCGCCCATAGCGTTTATTTTACCAGAGGATTCTGTCGAGGGGAAAGTTATGCCGTCTAACTCTCCCCACGTGTCAGACTCTTTGACTCCCGCTCCAGGGATTCACGCTCAAATGGCACCTAGTACATCAAGGGCGCTTATAGCGTTTATTTTACTAGACATGGCGAAAGTTATGAATAATACTCTGGAAGCGGTATTAGTCAGACTACCTGAAATTAAAGGAAAGCGAAATAGCTCTGGGGATAGATACAGAGCATACAGATGCGTCAAGAACCATGTCTGTTACTGCCTCACTATATGCAGTGGGTCATATTTTTGATTCAGGGGAGATGATTTAACCTGATTCCGATATTTCTATATTTAAAATTTATGCTTAAGATCCTCCACTTGTTGCTCAGGGAGGTTTTAGCAGCTCTGAATGACTGGTTTACAATCACAGTGCTAGAAATTGTGTAGACTGAATAGATACTATGCAGTGCCGGTGTGTACTGATGTTTCTTTCAATACCTAAAGAGGTTTACAGAAATTATTAATAAGGAATGGGATAGACCAGGTGTGCCGTTCTCTTCCCCTCCTATTTTTAGAAAAATGTTTCTAACAGATGCCACCACACGGGACTTTTGGCAGACAGTCCCTAAGGTGGAGAGAAGAGTTTCTACTCTAGCTAAGCGTACCACTAGCCCTGTCAAGGACAGTTGTGCTTTTTTAGATCCAATGGATAAAGAATTAGAGGGTTACCTTAGGAAAATGTTTATTCAACAAGGTTTTATCCTGCAGCCCCTTGCATGCATTGCTTTTGTTACTGCTGCTGCGGCGTTCTGGTTTGAGTCTCTGGATGAGGCTTTACAGGCAGCGACTCCATTGGATGAATACTTGACAAGCTTAGAGCACTTAAGCTAGCCAATTCCTTTTTTTTTGATGCCTTGTTTTCTTTTGACTAAACTAACTGCTAAGAATTCTGTTTTTGTTATGCTGGCGCGCACAGCGCTAGGGCTTATATTATGGTCAGCTGTCGTGACTTTAATAAATAAGCTACTTAACTTCCCTTCTAGGGACAGACCCTATTCGGGCCTGGTTTGAAGGAGATTATTACTAATATCACTGGAGGAAAAGGTAATGCCCTTCCTCAGGACAGGTCCAAATCAAGGACCAAAAAATTCAAATTTTCGTGCCTTTCGAAACTTCAAGGCAGGCGTAGCATCAATTTCCTCTAAGGCAAACAAGAGGGAACTTTTGCTCAGTCCAAGACGGTCTGGTGACAACCAGACCTGGAACAAAGATAAGCAGGCCAAGGAGCCTGCTGCTGCCTCTAAGACAGCAGACTCCAGAGATATCTTCTGGATTTCAAAGCTTTCCCCCCAAAGAAGGGGAGATTTCACCTTTCACGATTATCTGCAAACCAGATAAAGAAGGAGGCATTCTTACACTGTGTACGAGACCCATCCAGTTCCAGGGGAGGAACAGGGATAGAGTTTTTACTCAAATCTGTTTGTGGTTCCCAAGGAGAGGGAACCTTCAGATCTATTTTGGATCTAAAGATCTTAAACAAATTCCTCAGAATTCCATCATTTAAGTTGGAAACTATTCGTACCATCTTAACTATGATCCAGGAGAGTCAATAGAGGGCTACAATGGATTTGAAGGATGCTTATCCTCACATTACGATGCAGAAAGATTGCCATCGATTTTTCAGGTTGCCTTTCTAGACAGGCATTACCAGTTTAGTAGTTCTTTCCTTTAGGGTTAACTACAGCCCCAAGAATCTTTATACAGACTCAGGGGTCGCTTTGGCGGTCCTTAGGCCGCGGGGCATAGAAGTGGCCCCTTATTTAGACGACATCCTGATACAGGCGTCAAACATCCAAGTTGCCAAGTCTCATACGGAAGTAGTACTGGCATTTCTGAGATCGCATGGATGGAAAAGTGAACAGGAAGAGTTCTCTATCCCCAATCTCAAGGTTTTCCCTCCTAGGGATTCTGATAGATTTTGTAGAAATGAAAATTTACCTGACGGTTTCTAAATTTCTGTTGTGTTCTTCATTCCATCCGCGCCCGTTGGTGGCTCATTATATGAATGTAATTGGCTTAATGGTAGCGGCAAGGGACATAGTACCGTTTGCATGCATTTATTTCAGACCGCTGCAACTATGCAGGCTCAGTCAGAGGAACGGGGATTACACAGATTTGTTCTCCTGTTAAATCTGGACCAAGAGAACAGAGATTCTCTTCTCTGGTGACTATCTCGGGTCCATCTGTCCAAGGGTATGACTTTCCGCAGGTCAGATGGGACAATCGTTACAACAGATGCCAGCCTTTTAGGTTGGGATACAGTCTGGAACTCCCTGAAGGCTCAGGGGTAGTGGACTCAGGAGGAGACCCTCCTTCTGAGGTATATTCTGGAACTGGGAGCGATATTCCATGCTCTTCAGACTTGGCCTCAGTTAGCAACTCTGAGGTACATCATTTTTCAGTCGGACAATATCACGACTGTGGCTTACATCATCCATCAAGGGGGAACATAGTTCCCTAGCGATGTTAGAAGTCTTAAAATAATTCACTGGACAGAGTCTCACTCTTGTCTATCATCTATCCATATCCCAGGTGTTGAGCACTGGGAGGCGGATTTTCTAAGTCGTCAGACTTCTCATCTGGAGGAGTGGAATTCCCTCCGGAGGTGTTTACACAAGATCAAGCAGGAGAGTGCTTGATGTTTTTGGCAGCGCCTGCGTGGCCACGCAGGACCTGGTATTCAGATCTGGTGGACATGTCATCCTTTCCACCACGGTCTCTGCTTCTGAGACAGGACCCTCTTTCTCAGGGTCTTTTTCAACCATCTAAATATAACTAATCTGAGATGGACTGCCTGGAGACTGAACGCTTGATGTTATCAAAGCATGGCTTCTCCAAGTCAGTCATTGATACCTTAATACAGGCATGAAATCCTGTCTCCAGGAAAATTGAACATAGATATGGTGTAAATATCTTATTGTTATGAATCCAAGAGTTACTCATGGGGTAAATTCGGGATTCCAAGGATACTATCTTTTCTCCACGATGATTTTGAGAAAAGGGTTGTCAGCTAGTTCCTTAAAAGGACAGAATTCTACTCTGTCTATTCTTTTGCACAAGCGTCTGGCAGGTATTCTAGACGGTCAGGCTTTTAGTCAGGCTTTGGTTAGAACCAAGCCTGTGTTTAAAACTGTTGCTCCGCCATGGAGCTTAAACCTGGTTCTTAAGGTTCTTCAAGGAGTTCCGTTTTGAACCTTTTCATTCCATAGATATCAAACTTTTTTATCTTGGAAAGTTCCTTTTTGGTAGCTATTTCCTCGACTCGTAGAGTCTCCGAGTTATCTGCGTTACAATGTAATTCTCCTTATCTGGTCCTCTGTACGGATAAGGTGGTCCTGTGTACCAACCTGGGTTTTTACATAAGGTGGTATCTAGCAAGAATATCATTCGAGAAATTGTTGTTCCATTCTTGTACCCTAATCCTTCTTCTAAGAAGGAACGTCTATTACACAATTTGAACGTGGTTCGTGCTTTAAAAGTTTTATTTACAAGCTACTACAGATCTTCATCAAACTTTCACCTTGTTTGTTGTCTATTCTGGTCAGAGGAGAGGTCAAAAACTTCAGCAACCTCTCTATCTTTTGGTTAAGAAAAGCATAATCATTTAGCTTAGGAGACTACTAGACAGCAGCCTCCTGAAGGGTTTACAGCTCATTCTACTAGACCTGTGGTTTTCACTTGGGCCTTTTTAAAAATGAGGCTTCTGTTGAACAGTTTTACAAGACGGAGTCTTGGTCTACGTTTTATACTTTTTCAAATTTAATAAATTTGATTCTTTGCTTCTTTGGAGGCTATTTTTGGGAGAAAGGGTTTTTATAGGCAGTGGTAACTTCCGTTTAAGTACCTGCCTTGTCCCTCCCATCATCCGTGTACTTTAGCTTTGGTATTGGTATCCCATAAGTAATGAATGATCCGTGGACTGGATACACTTAACAAGAGAAAACATAATTTATGCTTACCTGATAAATTTATTTCTCTTGTAGTGTATCCAGTCCACGGCCCGCCCTGTCCTTTTAAGGCAGGTAATTTTTTTCATTTAAACTACAGTCACCACTACACCCTATAGTTTTTCCTTTCTCTGCATGTTTTCGGTCGAATGACTGGATATGGCAGTTAGGGGAGGAGCTATATAGCAACTCTGCTGTGGGTGATCTCTTGCAACTTCCTGTTGGGAGGGAGAATATCCCATAAGTAATGGATGATCCGTGGACTGGATACACTACAAGAGAAATAAATTTATCAGGTAAGCATAAATTATGTTTTTATCAAATCTGCTTCATTTTGGTATCTGTTGTTGAAGGTGCAGAAATGCAATACTCAAAGCTAGCTGAGCACATTAGGTGAGGCTGTCTCTAGAGCAGTGTTTCCCAAATCCCGTCCTCAGGACCCTTACTCAGGCCAGATATTCATTGTATCTTCACTAGAGCACAGGTGAAACAATCAGCTCACCCATCAGCTGATTATTTCACCTGTGCTTAGTTAAAGGGACACTGAACCCAAATTTGTTCATTTGTAATTCAGAAAGAGCATGCAATTTTAAGCAACTTTCTAATTTACTCCTATTTTCAAATTTTCCTCGTTCTCTTGCTATCATTTTTTTAAAAATAAGGCATCTAAGTTTTTTTTGGTTTCAGTACTCTGGACAGCACTTTTTTATTGGTGGATGAAATTATCCACCAATCAGCAAGGACAACCCAGGTTGTTCACCAAAAATTGGCTGGCATCTAAGCTTACATTCTTGCATTTCAAATAAAGATACCAAGAGAATGAAGATAATTTGATAATAGGAGTAAATTCAAAATTTTCTTGAAATGTCATGCTCAATCTGAATCACGAAATTAAATTTTTGGGTACAGTGTCCCTTTAAGATATAATTAATATCTGGCCTGAGTAAGGGCCCTGAGGACTGGGTTTGGGAAACACTGCTCTAGAGGCCTATATGTGCAGTCACCAATCAACTAGCTCCCAGTAGTACATTGCTGCTCCTGAGCCTACCTATGTATGTTTATCAACAAAGGATACCAATAGAACAAAGCAAATTAGAGCATGTAATTTCCGATGTACTTATATTATCTATCTGAATCGTGAAATAAATATTTTCTGCTTATGTCCCTTTAATTTTTAGACTGTCATTTTAAGTGGCCATGTAAACACACTGACCTGGTTTTATTATTGCAAAAGCTGGCTGGTTGACTGACATTGCTTAAAGGGACATGAAACCCCAAACAATTATTTCATGATTCAGATAGAGAATACAATTTTAAACAACTTTCTAATTTACTTTTAATATCTAATCTGTTTCATTCTCTTGGTATCATTTGTTGAAGGAGCAGCAATGCTAACTGAAGACATGGGTGAGCCAATGACAATTGAGATATATATATATATATATATATATATATATATATATATATATATATACAGCCACCAATCACAGCTAGAACCTAGGTTCTCTGCTGCCCCTGAGCTTGCCTAGATAAACTTTTCAGTAAAGGATAGCAAGAGAAGGAAGCAAATTAAATAATAGAAGTAAATTGGAAAGTTGTTTAAAATTGTATGAAAGAAATTTTTTGGGTTTGATGTCCCTTTGACAGGCCATAATAGTTGAAAAATGACATGCTCGAGTTGCATATAAGAGTTGTGCAAATAGCGCTGCTGATGGGATCCGTGGTGGGTTAATGTTAGAGCCAGCAGTGCTCCGAAGGTCCCAAGCAGCACTTCTACTGTGTGTTTAACCCCTTTGTGGGGGTTAAATGCACAGTTGTGTAGGGTAGATAGTCTAACAAATGTATATGGCCTTTTAAATACAACAAGATTCCAATAAAATCTTTACAGTGTACAAATGCAAAAGAAAAAAGCTAAAATATATTACACACTTTAATTCTATTATCTCAAACTTTTTTAAAAAATGCAATATCGTTTTTGCAAAAGATAGTGTTTACTATGCCTGCTAAATATTGGTTTTGGCTGTGTCCTTGTTTATCTTTTTCCCCTACGCACCAGTTCCTTTTTTTTTTCTAAAATGCACTTCTTATGTTAAAGGATTACTTTCTGTTATAATTTTTAAGCTAAACAACTAACATATTAAAGTTAATAAACATTAATTAAAACCTACTGACCTATATTTCTCCTGTTAAGTGTAGTCAGTCCACGGGTCATCATTACTTATGGGATATTAACTCCTCCCCAACAGGAAGTGCAAGAGGATCACCCAAGCAGAGCTGCTATATAGCTCCTCCCCTCTACGTCACACCCAGTCATTCTCTTGCACCCAACTAATAGATAGGATGTGTGAGAGGACTGTGGTGATTAAACTTAGTTTTTTATATCTTCAATCAAAAGTTTGTTATTTTAAAACGACACCGGAGTGTGTTGTTTCCTTCTCAGGCAGAATTTGAAGAAGAATCTACCTGAGTTTTTTGTATATGATCTTAGCGGACGTAACTAAGATCCGTTTGCTGTTCTCGGCCATTCTGAGGAGTAAGGTAACTTCAGATCAGGGGACAGCGGGCAGGTTCACCTGCAAAGAGGTATGTTGCAGTATATTATTTTCTAAGGAATGGAATTGACTGAGAAAATACTGCTAATACCGATATAATGTAAGTACAGCCTTAAATGCAGTAGTAGCAACTGGTATCAGGCTGACATGTATATATGTTAACACTTAAGTATTTCTGGGGAATGGCACTTCACTGGGAAAATACTGTATGCATATATCTTTTAGCCTAACTTGCAGTGGGAGCGACTAGCAGCAGGCTTTTTAAAGACATTTCATATATTAGATTTTAAACGTTTACTGGCATGTTAAATCGTTTAATTATCTGAGGTACTTGGTGAAAATTGTTTTGGGCTTTATTTTCCACATGGCTGTCGTTGTTTTAAATTAAAACAGTTTACTGAGCTCCCCTCACTGTTGTAGTGTGAGTGGGAGGGGCCTATTTTGGCGCTTTTACTACGCATCAGAAATTCAGTCACAGTCTGTCTTTTTCTCCCTGCATGATCCAGGACGTCTCCACAGAACTCAGGGGTCTTCAAAACTAGTTTTGAGGGAGGTAATCACTCACAGCAGACCTGTGAGACTGTGCTTGACTGTGATAAAAACGTCTATATTGTCAATTGTTATACGTTTTTTTCTGATATTAAGGGTTAATCATCCATTGCTAATGTGTGCAATCCTTTGCTAAATTTGGTTTATATACCTAATCCGGTTCATTGTTATTCAACTGTGACAGTTTTTGTGTGCTTCTTAAAGGCACAGTAACGTTTTTACATATTGCTTGTAAATTTAGTTGAAAAGTATTTCCAAGCTTGCTAGTCTAATTGCTAGTTTGTTTAAACATGTCTGACACAGAGGAAACTCTTTGTGCAATATGTTCAAAAGCCGAGGTGGAGCCCAATAGAAATTTATGTACTAATTGCATTGATGCTACTTTAAATAAAAGTCAATCTGTACATGTTAAGCAACATTCACCAGACAACGAGAGGGAAGTTATGCCGACTAACTTGCCTCACGTGTCAGTACCTGCATCTCCCGCTCAGGAGGTGCGTGATATTGTAACGCCAAGTACATCAGGGCGGCCATTACAAATCACTTTACAAGATATGGCTAATGTTATGACTGAAGTTTTGTCTAAATTGCCAGAACTTAGAGGTAAACGAGATCACTCTGGGATGAGAACAGAGTATACTGATAATGCTAGGGCCATGTCTGATACTGCGTCACAATATGCAGAGCATGAGGACGGAGAGCTTCATTCTGCGGGTGACGGATCTGATCCAAATAAATTGGATTCAGACATTTCAAATTTTAAGTTTAAGCTGGAAAACCTCCGTGTGTTGCTAGGGGAGGTGTTAGCGGCTCTGAATGATTGTAACACAGTTGCAATCCCAGAGAAAATGTGTAGGTTGGATAAATATTTTGCGGTACCGACGAGTACTGACGTTTTTCCTATGCCTAAGAGACTTACTGAAATTATTACTAAGGAGTGGGACAGACCCGGTGTGCCTTTCTCACCCCCTCCTATATTGAGAAAAATGTTTCCAATAGACGCCACCACACGGGACTTATGGCAAACGGCCCCTAAGGTGGAGGGAGCAGTGTCTACTTTAGCTAAGCGTACCACTATCCCGGTGGAGGATAGCTGTGCTTTTTCAGATCCAATGGATAAAAAGTTAGAGGGTTACCTTAAGAAAATGTTTGTTCAACAAGGTTTTATATTACAACCCCTTGCATGCATTGCGCCTGTCACGGCTGCGGCAGCATTTTGGTTTGAGTCTCTGGAAGACACCCTTGACTCAGCGACATTAGATGAGATTTCACTTAAGCTTAAAACCCTTAAGCTAGCTAATTCATTTATTTCTGATGCCGTAGTACATTTAACTAAACTTACGGCTAAGAATTCCGGATTCGCCATTCAGGCACGCAGAGCGCTGTGGCTAAAATCCTGGTCAGCTGATGTAACTTCTAAATCGAAACTACTTAACATACCTTTCAAGGGGCAGACTTTATTCGGGCCCGGTTTGAAAGAAATTATCGCTGATATTACGGGAGGTAAAGGCCATGCCCTGCCTCAAGACAGAGCCAAACCCAGGGCTAGACAGTCTAATTTTCGTGCCTTTCGTAATTTCAAGGCAGGAGCAGCTTCAACTT
This sequence comes from Bombina bombina, assembly GCF_027579735.1. NCBI lineage: Eukaryota > Metazoa > Chordata > Amphibia > Anura > Bombinatoridae > Bombina > Bombina bombina. The sequence goes on from NC_069503.1 coordinate 973,469,838, forward strand.
CCTCTGCTCCAAAACAGGAAGGAGCTGTTGCTCGCTACAGACAAGGCTGGAAACCTAACCAGGCCTGGAACAAGGGCAAGCAGGCCAGAAAGCCTGCTGCTGCCCCTAAGACAGCATGAAGTGAGGACCCCCGATCCGGTAACGGATCTAGTGGGGGGCAGACTCTCTTCGCCCAGGCTTGGGCAAGAGATATCCAGGATCCCTGGGCGTTGGAGATCATATCTCAGGGATATCTTCTGGACTTCAAAGCTTCTCCTCCACAAGGGAGATTTCACCTGTCAAGGTTGTCAACAAACCAGATAAAGAAAGAGGCGTTTCTACGCTGTGTACAAGACCTTTTACTAATGGGAGTGATCCATCCAGTTCCGCGGTCGGAACACGGACAAGGGTTTTACTCAAACCTGTTTGTGGTTCCCAAAAAAGAGGGAACCTTCAGACCAATATTGGATTTAAAGATCCTAAACAAATTCCTAAGAGTTCCATCATTCAAGATGGAAACTATTCGGACAATCTTACCCATGATCCAAAGAGGTCAGTACATGACCACAGTGGATTTAAAGGATGCTTACCTTCACATACCGATTCACAGAGAACATTACCGGTATCTAAGGTTTGCCTTCCTAGACAAACATTACCAGTTTGTAGCTCTTCCCTTCGGGTTGGCTACGGCTCCAAGAATCTTTACAAAGGTTCTGGGCTCTCTTCTGGCGGTACTAAGACCGCGAGGAATTTCGGTAGCTCCGTACCTAGACGACATTCTGATACAAGCGTCAAGCTTTCAAACTGCCAAGTCTCATACAGAGTTAGTACTGGCATTTCTGAGATCACATGGGTGGAAAGTAAACGAGGAGAAGAGTTCTCTCTTACCACTCACAAGAGTTCCCTTCTTGGGGACTCTTATAGATTCTGTAGAAATGAAAATTTACCTGACAGAGGACAGGTTAACAAAGCTTCTAAATGCTTGCCGTGCCCTTCATTCCATTCAACACCCGTCAGTGGCTCAATGCATGGAGGTAATCGGCTTAATGGTAGCGGCAATGGACATAGTTCCTTTTGCACGCCTGCACCTCAGACCGCTGCAATTGTGCATGCTAAGTCAGTGGAATGGGGATTACTCAGATTTGTCCCCTACGCTGAATCTGGATCAGGAGACCAGAGATTCTCTTCTATGGTGGCTTTCTCAGCCGCATCTGTCCAGGGGGATGCCCTTCAGCAGGCCAGACTGGACAATTGTAACGACAGACGCCAGCCTTCTAGGTTGGGGCGCTGTCTGGAATTCCCTGAAGGCTCAGGGATCATGGACTCAAGAGGAGAGTCTCCTTCCAATAAACATTCTGGAATTGAGAGCAGTTCTCAATGCCCTACTGACTTGGCCTCAGTTAGCAACTCTGAGGTTTATCAGGTTTCAGTCGGACAACATCACGACTGTGGCTTACATCAACCATCAGGGAGGGACAAGAAGTTCCCTAGCGATGATGGAAGTATCAAAGATAATTCGCTGGGCAGAGTCTCACTCTTGCCACCTGTCAGCGATCCACATCCCAGGAGTGGACAACTGGGAGGCGGATTTCCTAAGTCGCCAGACTTTTCACTCGGGGGAGTGGGAACTTCATCCGGAGGTCTTTGCCCAAATACTTCGACGTTGGGGCAAACCAGATATGGATCTCATGGCGTCTCGCCAGAACGCCAAGCTTCCTCGTTACAGGTCCAGGTCCAGGGACCCGGGAGCGGTCCTGATAGATGCCTTGACAGCACCTTGGACCTTCAGGATGGCTTATGTGTTTCCACCCTTCCCGATGCTTCCTCGTTTGATTGCAAGGATCAAACAGGAGAAAGCATCAGTGATTCTAATAGCGCCTGCGTGGCCACGCAGGACCTGGTATGCAGATCTAGTGGACATGTCATCCTGTCCACCTTGGTCTCTGCCTCTGAGACAGGACCTTCTAATTCAGGGTCCTTTCAAACATCAAAACCTAATTTCTCTGAAGCTGACTGCATGGAAATTGAACGCTTAATTTTATCAAAGCGTGGATTTTCAGAGCCAGTAATTGATACCTTAATACAGGCTAGGAAACCTGTTACCAGGAAAATTTACCATAAGATATGGCGTAAATACTTACACTGGTGCGAATCCAAGGGTTACTCATGGAGTAAGGTTAGGATTCCTAGGATATTGTCTTTTCTACAAGAAGGTTTAGAAAAGGGTTTATCTGCTAGTTCGTTAAAGGGACAGATCTCAGCTCTGTCCATCCTTTTACACAAGCGTCTGTCAGAAGTTCCAGACGTTCAGGCTTTTTGTCAGGTTTGGCCAGGATTAAGCCTGTGTTTAAATCTGTTGCTCCGCCGTGGAGCTTAAACTTAGTTCTTAACGTTTTACAGGGTGTTCCGTTTGAACCCCTTCACTCCATTGATATCAAGCTGTTATCCTGGAAAGTTCTGTTTTTAATGGCTATTTCCTCGGCTCGTAGAGTCTCTGAATTATCAGCCTTACATTGTGATTCTCCGTATCTGATTTTTCATTCAGATAAGGTAGTTCTGCGTACTAAACCTGGGTTCTTACCTAAGGTAGTCACTAACAAGAATATCAATCAAGAGATTGTTGTTCCATCATTGTGTCCTAACCCTTCTTCAAAGAAGGAACGACTTCTGCACAATCTTGATGTAGTCCGTGCCCTGAAATTTTATTTACAGGCAACTAAAGATTTTCGACAAACTTCTTCCCTGTTTGTCGTTTATTCTGGACAGAGGAGAGGTCAAAAAGCATCTGCTACCTCTCTATCCTTTTGGCTTCGTAGCATAATACGTTTAGCCTATGAGACTGCTGGACAGCAACCTCCTGAAAGGATTACAGCTCATTCTACTAGAGCTGTGGCTTCCACTTGGGCCTTTAAGAACGAGGCCTCTGTTGAACAGATTTGCAAGGCTGCAACTTGGTCTTCTCTTCATACTTTTTCCAAATTTTACAAATTTGACACTTTTGCTTCTTCGGAGGCTGTTTTTGGGAGAAAGGTTCTTCAGGCAGTGGTTCCTTCCGTATAGAGATCCTGCCTGTCCCTCCCGTCATCCGTGTACTTAGCTTTGGTATTGGTATCCCATAAGTAATGATGACCAGTGGACTGACTACACTTAACAGGAGAAAACATAATTTATGCTTACCTGATAAATTCCTTTCTCCTGTAGTGTAGTCAGTCCACGGCCCGCCCTGTTTTTTAAGGCAGGTCTAAATTTTTTAATTATACTCCAGTCACCACTGCACCCTATAGTTTCTCCTTTCTCGTTTGGTTCCTGGTCGAATGACTGGGTGTGACGTAGAGGGGAGGAGCTATATAGCAGCTCTGCTTGGGTGATCCTCTTGCACTTCCTGTTGGGGAGGAGTTAATATCCCATAAGTAATGATGACCCGTGGACTGACTACACTACAGGAGAAAGGAATTTATCAGGTAAGCATAAATTATGTTTTTCTCCAAAACAAAGTTTCATAACGTTCTAAAAGTTATATCTTTTATTCGCCGATGATGTCACGTTATCCTGCCCACTATTTTCAGCACTGCCTGTTCAAAATACTTAAACCAATAACTTTGTGTTTAAAGCGCCATTTTGAAACCTAGGTATTGTAAACGGATTGGTACAGAGCAAAGAATACCCACGGAGTGGGTTTGGAAAACAATTCAATTTGCAGACAAGATTTCTGATATACGTTAGAGATATGCTAATGAAATGCTATTGATAAAAAGCGTATTTGGGGTAGTTAGTTAGTAACAGGCATAGAAAATATTTACTTACAGTGGCCCTTTAAATATAACAAACAGTTTTACCAATACTGGGTTTGTTAGACTGAGGCAATCTAGTTAGTCTTACTGTTGCTTATACTTTCCAATGCATATTTTAGCCGGGTAGTCGGTAAAATCAAACAGGTGGTGTGCCCGTTAAAGTGACAAACTAAAAAAAAATATTTCATGATTCAGATAGAGCATGTAATTTTAACCAATTTTCTTATTTACTGCTATTATCAAATTATCTTCATTCTCTTGCATTCTTTTGGTGAAAAGCAGAAATGTAAGCTCATGAGTTTGCACGTGTCTGGAGCACTGTATGGCGACAGTTTTGCAAGAACGTTATCTATTTGCAAGCGCACTAGATGGGAGCACTATTTCCTGCCTGGTAGTGCTCTAGACACCTACCTAGGTATCTCTTCAGCAAAGAATAACATTAGAACAAAACAAATTTGATAATAGTAAATTGGAAGATTTTTTTAAATTGTATGCTCTGTCTGAATCATAAGAAAATATTTGGGTTTTGTATCCCTTTAAATAGGTCCTGGGGAACGCTGGAGTTTAATGCATTTTCCTATTGCACTATTACTTGCCTCTACCGACACACATTTTAAATTAAAGGGACTTGAAACCCAATTTTTTTTTTCATGATTCAGATAGAGAATACCATTTTAAACCACTTTCTCTTGTTAAGTGTGTTCAGTCCACGGGTCATCCATTACTTATGGGATATATTCTCCTTCCCAACAGGAAGTTGCAAGAGGATCACCCAAGCAGAGCTGCTATATAGCTCCTCCCCTCACATGTCATATCCAGTCATTCTCTTGCAACCCTCAACAAAGAAGGAGGTCGCGAGAGGAGCTGGAGTTTTTACTTAACTATTCTTCAATCAAAAGTTTGTTATTTTAAATGGCACCGGAGTGTGCTGTTTTTCTATCTCAGGCAGTATTTGGAAGAAGAAACTGCCTGCGTTTTTTATCTATGATCTTAGCAGGCGTAACTAAGATTCACTGGCTGTTCTCGACATTCTGAGGAGTGGGGTAACTTCAGAAACTGGGAATAGCATGCGGGGGTCCTCCGCAAATGAGGTATGTGCAGTACTTTATTTTCTGGGAATGGAATTGACTAAGAAAATACTGCTGTTACCGTATGATGTGAGTACAGCCTTAAATGCAGTAGTAGCAACTGGTATCAGGCTGATAAATGTATGCGCAGTCGGGTTATATTCTAGGGACTAGAATTTGACTGAGAAAATACTGTTAACACTGAAATAATACTTAAGCCTTCTCTGCAGTGGTAGCGACTGGTAGCAGGCTTAGTGATAGCTTTGCATGACATTGAAAAATTTTGTTTTTTTTTCAATAAAACGTTTACTGGCATGTTATTCGTTTTTTGTGAGGTACTTTGGTGATAAATCGCTTTGGGCATGATTTTTTCCACATGGCTAACATATTTTTCTGCATGGAAACCGTTATATCAGGGCTCCCACTGTTGTGATTGGAGTGGGAGGGCCCTTGTTTTAGTGCCTTGTTGCGCAGTTAAAATTATTGCACAGTCTTTCTGCTTCTTCCTCCTTGATCCAGGACGTCTCTAGAGAGCTCAGGGGTCTGTAAATTTCATTTGTGAGGGAGGTAATCAGTCACAGCAGATCTGTGACAGTGTGCTGACTGTGATTAAAAGCGTTAAATCTTAATTGATATCTGTTTTATCCGTTTTGGGTATCAAGGGGTTAATCATCCATTTGCTAATTAGTGCAATCCTCTGCTAATAGTACACTTCTTGTTAAGAATTGTTTAATTATATCTGTATTTTTGAAGCGCTGCAGCGTTTTTTATATTGCTTGTAAAACTTATTGAAAGTGATTTCCAAGCTTGTTAGTTTTTCACTGCTAAGTCTGTTTTAAACATGTCTGATTCAGAGGAAACTGTTTGTTCATCATGTTCAAAAGCCAATGTGGAGCCCAATAGAACGATGTGTACCAATTGTATTGATATTGCTTTGAATAAAAGTCAATCTGTACCGATAAAGAAGCTATCACCAGACAACGAGGGGGAAGTTATGCCGCCTAACTCTCCTCACGTGTCAGTACCTGCGTCTCCCGCTCGGGAGATGCGTAGGATTGAGACACCTAGTACATCTAGGCCCTTACAAATCACTTTACATGATATGGCTAATGTTATGAAAGAAGTATTATATAATATGCCCGAATTAAGGGGCAAACGCGATAGCTCTGGGTTAAGGACAGAGCGCGCTGATGACACGAGAGCCATGTCTGATACTGCGTCACAATTTGCAGAACATGAGGACGGTGAGCTTCATTCTGTCGGTGACGGTTCTGATCCGGGGAGACTGGATTCAGAAATTTCAAATTTTAAATTTAAGCTTGAGAACCTCCGTGTGTTACTAGGGGAGGTATTAGCGGCTCTGAATGATTGCGACACGGTGGAAATTCCAGAGAAATTGTGTAGGTTGGATAGATACTATGCGGTACCGGTGTGTACTGACGTTTTTCCTATACCAAAAAGACTTACAGAAATTATAAGTAAGGAGTGGGATAGACCCGGTGTGCCTTTTTCCCCTCCCCCGATATTTAGAAAAATGTTCCCTATAGACGCCACCACACGAGACTTATGGCAGACGGTCCCTAAGGTGGAGGGAGCAGTTTCTACGTTAGCCAAGCGTACCACTATCCCGGTGGAGGATAGCTGTGCTTTCTCAGATCCAATGGATAAAAATTTAGAGGGTTATCTTAAGAAAATGTTTGTTCAACAGGGTTTTATATTGCAGCCTCTTGCATGCATTGCGCCTGTTACGGCTGCAGCTGCATTCTGGTTTGAGTCTCTGGAAGAGGCGATTCGCACAGAGCCGTTGGATGAGGCCTTGAGCAAAGTTAGAACCCTTAAGCAAGCTAATGCGTTTGTTTCAGATGCCGTAGTACATCTAACCAAACTTACGGCTAAAAATTCCGGATTCGCCATACAGGCGCGCAGAGCGCTCTGGCTTAAATCCTGGTCAGCGGATGTAACTTCAAAGTCTAAACTACTTAACATTCCTTTCAAAGGGCAGACCTTATTCGGGCCCGGCTTGAAGGAAATTATTGCTGACATTACGGGAGGTAAGGGCCACGCCCTTCCTCAGGACAGGGCCAAACCAAAGGCCAAACAGTCTAATTTTTGTGCCTTTCGTAACTTCAAGGCAGGAGCAGCATCGCCTTCCTCCGCTCCAAAACAGGAAGGAACTACTGCTCGTTACAGACAAGGTTGGAAAGGCAACCAGTCATGGAACAAGGGCAAGCAGGCCAGAAAGCCTACTCCCACCCCTAAGAAAGCATGAAGTCAGGGCCCCCTATCCAGAGACGGATTTAGTGGGGGGCAGACTTTCTCTCTTTGCCCAGGCTTGGGCAAGAGATGTGCAGGATCCCTGGACGTTAAAGATTATATCTCAGGGATACCTTCTGGATTTCAAATCTTCTCCTCCACAAGGGAGGTTCCATCTTTCGAGGTTATCGACAAACCTAGTAAAGAGAGAGGCATTTCTACAATGTGTACAAGACCTCTTAATCATGGGGGTGATCCACTCAGTTCCGCGATCGGAACAGGGACAAGGATTTTACTCAAATTTATTTGTGGTTCCCAAAAAAGAGGGAACTTTCAGACCAATCTTGGACTTAAAGATCTTAAACAAATTCCTAAGGGTACCATCGTTCAAGATTGAAACCATTCGAACCATCCTACCCATGATCCAAGAGGGTCAATATATGACCACGGTGGACTTAAAGGATGCTTACCTTCATATACCGATTCACAGAGATCATTATCGGTACCTGAGGTTTGCCTTTCTAGACAGGCATTACCAGTTTGTGGCTCTTCCCTTCGGGTTAGCCACGGCCCCGAGAATTTTTACGAAGGTTCTGGGCTCACTTCTGGCGGTACTAAGACCACGAGGCATAGCGGTGGCTCCGTACCTAGACTACATTCTGATACAAGCGTCAAGTTTTCAGAATGCAAAGTCTCATACAGAGATAGTTCTAGCATTTCTGAGGTCGCATGGGTGGAAAGTTAACGTGGAAAAGAGTTCTCTGTTACCACTCACAAGGGTTCCTTTTCTAGGGACTCTTATAGATTCTGTAGAGATGAAGATTTACCTGACGGAGTCCAGGTTATCAAAGATTCTCAATGCTTGCCGTGTCCTTTATTCCATTCCAAGCCCATCAGTAGCTCAGTGCATGGAGGTAATCGGCTTAATGGTCGCGGCGATGGACATAGTGCCATTTGCGCGCCTGCATCTCAGACCGCTGCAACTATGCATGCTCAGTCAATGGAACGGGGATTACTCAGATCTGTCCCCTTTGCTAAATCTGGACCAGGAGACCAGGGATTCTCTTCTCTGGTGGTTGTCACCGGTTCATCTGTCCAAAGGAATGACCTTTTGCAGGCCAGATTGGACGATTGTAACAACGGATGCCAGCCTTCTAGGCTGGGGAGCAGTCTGGAATTCCCTGAAGGCTCAGGGATCGTGGACTCAGGAGGAGAAACTCCTCCCAATAAACATTCTAGAATTAAGAGCAATATTCAATGCTCTTCTAGCTTGGCCTCAGTTAGCAAAGCTGAGGTTCATCAGATTTCAGTCGGACAATATCACGACTGTGGCTTACATCAATCATCAAGGGGGAACCAGGAGTTCCCTAGCGATGTTGGAAGTCTCGAAGATAATTCGCTGGGCAGAGTCTCACTCTTGCCACCTGTCAGCGATTCACATCCCAGGCGTAGAGAACTGGGAGGCGGATTTCCTAAGTCGCCAGACTTTTCATCCGGGAGAGTGGGAACTTCACCCGGAGGTATTTGCTCAACTGATTCGTCGTTGGGGCAAACCGGATCTGGATCTCATGGCATCTCGCCAGAACGCGAAGCTTCCTTGTTAGGGATCCAGGTCCAGGGACCCGGGAGCGGTGCTGGTAGATGCATTAGCAGCCCCTTGGGTTTTCAACATAGCTTATGTGTTTCCACCATTTCCGTTGCTACCTCGGCTGATTGCCAGGATCAAACAGGAGAGGGCATCGGTAATTCTGATAGCGCCTGCGTGGCCACGCAGGACCTGGTATGCAGACCTAGTGGACATGTCGTCCTGTCCACCATGGTCTCTTCCTCTGAGGCAGGACCTTCTAATTCAGGGTCCTTTCAACCATCCAAACCTAATTTCTCTGAGGCTGACTGCCTGGAAATTGAACGCTTGATTCTATCAAAGCGTGGGTTTTCGGATTCGCTTATTGATACATTAATACAGGCTCGGAAACCTGTGACAAGAAAAATTTACCATAAGATATGGCGTAAATATTTATATTGGTGCGAATCCAAGAGTTACTCATGGAGTAAGGTTAGGATTCCTAGGATATTAGCTTTTCTACAAGAGGGTTTAGAAAAGGGTTTATCCGCTAGTTCGCTAAAGGGACAGATTTCAGCTCTGTCTATTCTTTTACACAAACGTCTGGCAGAGCATCCAGATGTCCAGGCCTTTTGTCAGGCTTTGGCTAGAATTAAGCCTGTGTTTAAAGCTGTTGCTCCTCCGTGGAGCTTAAACTTGGTTCTTAAAGTTCTTCAGGGTGTTCCGTTTGAACCCCTTCATTCCATTGATATTAAGCTTTTATCTTGGAAAGTTTTGTTTTTTATGGCTATTTCCTCGGCTCGAAGAGTATCTGAGTTATCTGCCTTACATTGTGATTCTCCTTATCTGATCTTTCATTCAGATAAGGTAGTTCTGCGTACTAAACCTGGGTTTTTACCTAAGGTTGTTTCTAACAGGAATATCAATCAAGAGATTGTTGTTCCATCATTATGTCCTAATCCTTCTTCAAAGAAGGAACGTCTTTTGCATAATCTAGACGTGGTCCGTGCTCTGAAGTTCTATTTACAGGCAACTAAAGATTTTAGGCAAACTTCTTCTCTGTTTGTCGTTTACTCTGGACAGAGGAGAGGTCAAAAGGCTTCGGGTACCTCTCTCTCTTTTTGGCTTCGTAGCATAATACGTTTAGCCTATGAGACTGCTGGACAGCAGCCTCCTGAAAGAATTACAGCTCATTCCACTAGAGCTGTGGCTTCCACCTGGGCTTTTAAGAATGAGGCCTCTGTTGAACAGATTTGCAAGGCTGCAACTTGGTCTTCACTTCATACTTTTTCCAAATTTTACAAATTTGACACTTTCGCTTCTTCGGAGGCTGGTTTTGGGAGAAAGGTTCTACAGGCAGTGGTTCCTTCTGTTTAATGTTCCTGCCTTGTCCCTCCCATCATCCGTGTACTTAGCTTTGGTATTGGTATCCCATAAGTAATGGATGACCCGTGGACATAATTTGTGGATGCATAATATATATTGATTGTGATTGGCTCACCCATGTGTTCAGTAAAAAACCATTAGTGCATTACTGCTCCTTCAACAAATGATACCAATAGAATTAAACAGATTAGATAATAGAAGTAAATTAGAAAACATAATTTATGCTTACCTGATAAATTTATTTCTCTTGTAGTGTGTTCAGTCCACGGCCCGCCCTGTCTTTTTCAGGCAGGTTCTAAATTTTGAAATTGTAACTCCAGTCACCACTGCACCTTATAGTTTCTCCTTTCTTTGTCTTGTTTCGGGCGAATGACTGGATATGACATGTGAGGGGAGGAGCTATATAGCAGCTCTGCTTGGGTGATCCTCTTGCAACTTCCTGTTGGGAAGGAGAATATATCCCATAAGTAATGGATGACCCGTGGACTGAACACACTACAAGAGAAATAAATTTATCAGGTAAGCATAAATTATGTTTTCTAATTTACTTCTATTATCTAATCTGTTTAATTCTATTGGTATCATTTGTTGAAGGAGCAGTAATGCACTAATGGTTTTTTACTGAACACATGGGTGAGCCAATCACAATCAATATATATTATGCATCCACCAATCAACAGTTAGAACCTAGGTTCTCTTCTGCTCCTGAGCTTGCCTAGATAAACATTTCAGCAAAGGATAATAAGAGAAGGAAGCAAATTAAATAATAGAAGTAAATTGGAAAGTTGTTTGAAATTGTATTCTCTATCTGAATCATGAAAGAAAATTTTTGGGTTTCATGTACCTTTATGTTTTGGAGCAACAATGCACTGATGACCCTGGGCTGAACACAGCCAATGATTGGTGATACCCATATACCTCTCCTGATTGGCTCTGTGCCCCCCTCCCTTTTTGGGAGTTAAACACATAGTCATAGGCAAGCAAGGATGTGATAAGAAAGTACTCTAATGCATTAGAGCAGGGGCAACTAGACTTGCTTTCCAATGAGATGGTTTTTTATGGGTCTAAAGGTGTTTCACAGAAAGGAATAGTTATTGTTTTCTGGTTTCCTGAGTATCTGGTTGGGGTAAGTCAATATAAGCTAAAATGGAGGGGGTGGCACATTTTTGAATACCTTATGCATCGCTAAACCCCCTGCACAACAGTGTTTTCTTATTTCAGCATCATGCCCTTTTAACTCTTATTTCAAATTCCTGGTTTTCTGTAGTTTTCTCATACCTCCTACTTATAGCCATTTCTCACATGTAATTTCATAAATACTGAAAGTGCTTTGCTATCTATTTTATGTAAAGGAATAGAAATAGACAGATTAAATAAAAGATGGATATTATACTATTAAACTAAACTTCACCAGTTCATGAGTTCTAAATTACAACCCTTGTATTATATTAGCGCATTATCTACTGCTTTGGAGAACAATACAAGTCAACTTGTTTATTTGTGTACTTGTATTGACCAGGTAATGAAAAATTAAATTAAATCTCTGGAAATTGTTTGCCATTTCTGTGGTCAGGTCAATTTTGTTGTTGACAAAATTATGTATATTCGCCACAGAAAATGTGGTTACCCGGTGGCATGATGAAATGGCTAAGTGGGGGCAGTGAAATACTTTGCAATATAACATTATCTGTCATGTATAAGTGTTACATAAGCTATCCAAAGCACACATTAATTGCATAATTTAACATAAACTGATTCAGTTCTCTCATAATAATTTTTTTCTCTTGTAAAGGTGTATCCAGTCCACGGGTTCATCCATTACTTGTGAGATGTTCTCCTTCCCAACAGGAAGTTGCAAGAGGACACCCACAGCAGAGCTGTCTATATAGCTCCTCCCCTAACTGCCACCCCCAGTCATTCTCTTGCAAGCTCTCAACAAGAAAGGAAGTATCAAGAGATATGTGGTGACTTAGTGTAGTTTTACCTTCAATTAAAAGTTTATTTTTAAACGGTACGAGCGTTGTACTGTTTCACTCTCAGGCAGAAATTGGAAGAAGAATCTGCCTGGAGGTTGATGATCTTAGCGGTTTGTAACTAAGGTCCATTCCTGTTCTCACACATAACTGAAGAGTATGGAAAGAAAACTTCAGTTGGGGGGACGGTTGGCAAATCACCTGATTTGAGGTATGTTCAGTATATTTTTTTCTAGAGAGATGATAAGGTCTAGAAAATGCTGACAGTGCCTGATATATTTGAGGTAAGCCTGATACAGTGATTTAACAGCGACTGGGATCATGCTTACAACATAAGGGTAATTTCTCCAACATAGGTGTGTCCGGTCCACGGCGTCATCCTTACTTGTGGGATATTCTCCTCCCCAACAGGAAATGGCAAAGAGCCCAGCAAAGCTGGCCATATAGTCCCTCCTAGGCTCCGCCTACCCCAGTCATTCTCTTTGCCGTTGCACAGGCAACATCTCCACGGAGATGGCTTAGAGTTTTTTGGTGTTTAAATGTAGTTTTTGTTCTTCAATCAAGAGTTTGTTATTTTAAAATAGTGCTGGTATGTACTATTTACTCTGGAACAGAAAAGAGATGAAGATTTCTGTTTGTAAGAGGAAAATGATTTTAGCAACCGTTACTAAAATCGATGGCTGTTTCCACACAGGACTGTTGAGATGAAGTAACTTCAGTTGGGGGAAACAGTGGGCAGACTTTGCTGCTTGAGGTATGACACATTTCTAACAAGACTTGGTAATGCTGGAAGCTGTCATTTTCCCTATGGGAACCGGTAAGCCATTTTCTTAGTTTAAGTAAAAGAATAAAGGGCTTCATTAGGGCTTAAAAAACTGGTAGACATTTTTCTGGGCTAAAACGATTACTTTACTAAGTATATTTGGCAGATTATTACTTTTAATAGTTGTTAAATCTTGGGGATTGTTTTAATAAAAACGGCAGGCACTGTATTGGACACCTTTTTCACTGGGGGCCTTTTCTAGTCATAGACAGAGCCTCATTTTCGCGCCTCTAATGCGCAGTTGTTTTTGGAAAGCATGGCATGCAGATGCATGTGTGAGGAGCTAAGAACCACTGAAAAAGCTTATAGAAGGCATCATTTGGTATCGTATTCCCCTCTGGGCTTGGTTGGGTCTCAGCAAAGCAGATACCTGGGACTGTATAGGGGTTAAATGTAAAAACGGCTCCGGTTCCGTTATTTTAAGGGTTAAAGCTTTCAAATTTGGTGTGCAATACTTTTAAGGCTTTAAGTTACTGTGGTGAAATTTTGGTGAATTTTGAACAATTCCTTCATACTGTACTTTTTCACATATTCAGTAATAAAGTGTGTTCAGTTTAAAATTTAAAGGGACAGTAACGGTTTTATTGTAAAACGTTTTTTGTGTTTTGTTGACAAGTTTAAGCCTGTTTAACATGTCTGAACCATCAGATAACGATGTTCTATATGTATGAAAGCCAATGTGTCTCCCCTTTTAAATATATGTGATATATTTGTGTCATAATGTCCAAACAAAGTAGGGATAATAATGCCATAGATATGATATTGCCCAAGATGATTCCTCTAATGAGGGGAGTAAGCATGGTACTGCATCATCCCCTTCTGTGTCTACACCAGTTTTGCCCACACAAGAGGCCCCTAGTACATCTAGTGCGCCAATACTTATTACCATACAACACTTAATGGCTGTAATGGATAATTCTATTGCATGCATTTTTTCCAAAATGCCTACTTATCAGAGAAAGCGTGATTGCTCTGTTTTAAACACTGAAGAGCAAGAGGACGCTGATGATATCTGTTCTGACATACCCTCACACCTATCTGAAGGGGCCAGGAGGGAGGTTTTGTCTGAGGGAGAAATTTCAGATTCAGGGAAAATTTCTCAACAAGCAGAACCTGATATTGTAACTTTTAAATTTAAATTAGAACATCTCCACGCACTACTTAAGGAGGTATTATCTACTCTGGATGATTGTGACAATTTGGTCATTCCAGAGAAATTAGGTAAGATGGACAAGTTCCTAGAGGTTCCGGTGCCCCCCGATGTTTTTCCTATACCCAAGCGGGTGGCGGACATAGTAAATAAGGAGTGGGAAAGGCCCGGCATACCTTTTGTCCTCCCCCTATATTTAAGAAATTATTTCCTATAGTCGACCCCAGAAAGGACTTATGGCATACAGTCCCCAAGGTCGAGGGGGGCGGTTTCTACTCTAAACAAACGCACTTCTATTCCTATAGAAGATAGTTGTGCTTTCAAGATCCTATGGATTTAAGGTTAGAGGGTTTGCTTAAAAAGATGTTTGTTCAGCAAGGTTACCTTCTACAACCAATTTCATGCATTGTTCCTGTCACTACAGCTGCGTGTTTCTGGTTCGAAGAACTAGAAAAGTCGCTCAATAAAGAATCTTCGTACGGGGAGGTTTTGGACAGAGTTCAAGCTTTTAAATTGGCTAACTCTTTTATTTTAGATGCCGCTTTGCAATTAGCTAGATTAGCGGCGAATAATTCAGGGTTTGCTATCGTGGCGCGCAGAGCGCTTTTGCTTAACATCCCTTTCAAGGGTAAAACACTGTTTGGCCCTGACTTGAAAGAGATTATTTCAGACATCACTGGGGGAAAGGGCCACGCCCTTCCTCTGGATAGGTCTTTTAAGGCTAAAAATAAACCAAATTTTCGTCCCTTTCGCAGAAACGGACCAGCCTCAAATTCTACACCCTCTAAGCAAGAGGGTAATACTTCTCAAACCAAGCCAGCCTGGAGGCCGATGCAAGGCTGGAACAAGGGTAAGCAGGCCAAGTCACCTGCCACTGCTACCAAAACAGCATGAAGTGTTGGCCCCTGATCTGGGACCGGATCTGGTGGGGGGCAGACTTTCTCTCTTTGCTCAGGCTTGGGCAAGAGATGTTCAGGATCCTTGGGCGCTAGAAATAGTTTCTCAAGGTTATCTCCTGGAATTCAGGGAACTACCCCCAAGGGGAAGGTTCCACAGGTCTCAATTATCTTCGAACAGGCATTCTTACACTGTGTAGAAGACCTGTTAAGCATGGGAGTGATTCATCCTGTTCCATTAGGAGAACAAGGGATGGGTTTTTACTCCAACCTGTTCATAATTCCCAAAAAAGAGGGAACATTCAGACCAATTTTAGATCTCAAGATTCTAAACAAGTTTCTAAGGGTTTCATCGTTCAAAATGGAAACCATTCGAACGATCCTTCCTACCATCCAGGAAGGTCAATTCATGACCACGGTGGACTTAAAGGATGCGTACCTACGTATTCCTATCCACAAGGAACATTTTCGGTTCCTGAGGTTCGCCTTTCTGGACAAGCATTACCAGTTTGTGGCACTTCCATTCGGATTAGCCACTGCTCCAAAGATTTTCACAAAGGTACTAGGGTCCCTTCTAGCGGTGCTAAGACCAAGGGGCATTGCAGTAGTACCTTACTTGGACGACATCCTGATTCAAGTGTCGTCTCTGTCAAAAGCAAGGGCTCATACGGACATTGTCCTAGCTTTTCTCAGATCTCACAGGTGGAAAGTGAACATAGAAAAAAGTTCTCTGTCCCCGTCAACAAGAGTTCCCTTCTTGGGAACAATAATAGTTTCCTTAGAAATGAAGGTTTTTCTGACAGAGGCCAGAAAATCAAAACTTCTAAGCTCTTGTCAGGTACTTCATTCTGTTCTTCTTCCTTCCATAGCGCAGTGCATGGAAGTAATAGGTTTGATGGTTGCGGCAAGGGACATAGTTCCTTTTGCACGAATTCATCTAAGACCATTACACCTGTGCATGCTCAGACAGTGGAATGGGGATTATACAGACTTGTCTCCGATGATTCAAGTAGATCAAATAACCAGAGATTCACTCCGTTGGTGGCTGACCCTGGACAACCTGTCACAGGGAATGAGCTTCCGCAGACCAGAGTAGGTCATTGTCACGACCGACGCCAGTCTGGTGGGCTGGGGCGCGGTCTGGGAACCCCTGAAAGCTCAGGGTCTATGGTCTCGGGAAGAATCTCTTCTCCCGATAAACATTCTGGAACTGAGAGCGATATTCAATGCTCTCAAGGCTTGGCCTTGACTAGCAAAGGCCAAATTCATAAGGTTTCAATCAGACATCATGACGACTGTTACATATATCAACCATCAGGGGGAAACAAGGAGTTCCCTGGCGATGGAGGAGCATCCGGGGGAGTGGGAACTCCATCTGGAAATCTTTGCCCAAATAACTCAATTATGGGGCATTCCAGACATGGTTCTGATGGCCTCTCGTCAGAACTTCAAGGTCCCTTGTTACGGGTCCAAATCCAGGGATCCCAAGGCGACTCTATTGGATACAATAGTAGCACCTTGGATCTTCAACCTAGCTTATGTATTCCCACCGTTTCCTCTCATTCCCAGGCTGGTAGCCAGGATCAATCTGGAGAGGGCTTCGGTGATCTTGATAGTTCCTGTGTGGCCACGCAGGACTTGGTATGCAGACCTGGTGAATGTGTCATCGGCTCCACCATGGAAGCTACCTTTGAGACAGGACCTTCTTATTCAGGGTCCATTCGAACATCCGAATCTGGTTTTCCTCCAACTGACTGCTTGGAGTTTGAACGCTTGATTTTATCAAAGCGTGGGTTTTCAGATTCTGTAATAGATACTCTTATTCAGGCTAGAAAGCCTGTAACTAGAAAAATTTACCATAATATATGGAAAAAATATATCTGTTGGTGTGAATCTAAAGGATTCCCATGGAACAAGATAAAAATTCCTAAGATTCTTTCCTTTCTACAAGAAGGTTTGAAGAAAGGATTTTCTGCAAGTACAGATCTCTGCTTTATCTGTTTTACTTCACAAAAGGCTGGCAGCTGTGCCAGACGTTTCAGCGTTTGTTCAGGCTCTGGTTAGAATCAAGCCTGTTTACAGACCTTTGACTCTTCCCTGGAGTCTTAATCTAGTTCTTTCAGTTCTTCAAGGGGTTCCGTTTGGACCCTTACATTCCGTAGATATTAAGTTATTATCTTGGAAAGTTTTGTTTTAGGTTGCAATTTCTTCCGCTAGAAGAGTTTCTGAGTTATCTGCTCTGCAGTGTTCTCCGCCCTATCTGGTCCATGCAGATAAGGTGGTTTTACGTACTGAGCCTGGTTTTCTTCCGAAGGTTGTTTCCAACAAAAATATTAACCAGGAGATAGTTGTACCTTCTTTGTGTCCGAATCCAGTTTCATAGAAGGAACGTTTGTTACACAATTTGGACGTTGTCCGTGCTCTAAAATTCTATTTAGAGGCTACTGAAGATTTTAGACAAACATCTTCTTTGTTTGTTGTTTATTCTGGTTAAAGGAGAGGTAAAAAAGCAACTTCTACCTCTCTTTCCTTTTGGTTTAAAAGCATCATCAGATTGGCTTTTGAGACTGCCGGACGGCAGCCTCCTGAAAGTATCACAGCTCACTCCACTAGGGCTGTGGCTTCCACATGGGCCTTCAAGAATGAGGTTCCTGTTGACCAAATTTTTTTTAAATTATATACTTTTGCTTCTTCGGAGGCTATTTTTGGGAGAAAGGTTTTGCAAGCCGTGGTGCCTTCCGTTTGGGTGACCTGATTTCCTCCCTCCCTTCATCCGTGTCCTAAAGCTTTGGTATTGGTTCCCACAAGTAAGGATGACGCCGTGGACCGGACACACCTATGTTGGAGAAAACAGAATTTATGCTTACCTGATAAATTACTTTCTCCAACGGTGTGTCCGGTCCACGGCCCGCCCTGGTTTTTTAATCAGGTCTGATGAATTATTTTCTCTAACTACAGTCACCACGTTACCATATGGTTTCTCCTATATATATTTCCTCCTGTCCGTCGGTCGAATGACTGGGGTAGGCGGAGCCTAGGAGGGACTATATGGCCAGCTTTGCTGGGCTCTTTGCCATTTCCTGTTGGGGAGGAGAATATCCCACAAGTAAGGATGACGCCGTGGACCGGACACACCGTTGGAGAAAGTAATTTATCAGGTAAGCATAAATTCTGTTTTTTATGTTAACCCTCATAGTACTTAGTGTTAAAACGTTTGCATTACTTAACAGAAAAAACGTTTTTTATCTGAGGGTGATAAATCTTTATTTTGGGGCCTAGTTTTCCACATGGCTGTTATTTTACTCTTAGGAGTAGTTTTTTATGGCCCTCTGACTGTGAGTGCATGGTGGGAGGGGCCTATTTTCACGCACTTTATGCGCAGTTGTTATACAGACTGAGACATCCAGCTTCTCTAAAGGAGTCCTCTGGCATCTAGCACTATAGAGGGGTTCTTTCCTGCAAAAATCGTGTTTAAGGGAAGGTAGGAACCACAGTAGAGCTGTGGCAGTGTGTTTGACTGTTTTTTAACGGTGTTACTGTTTTTCTAATCCGTTTTTGGGCCTAAGGGGTTAATCATCCATTTGCAAGTGGGTGCAATGCTGCTTTAGTCTCTTGTACACACTGTAAAAATTTCGTAGAGTTTACTGCTTTTTAACACTGATTTGCATTTTATATGGTAGTTTTTTTCTCTTAAAGGTACAGTACCGTTTTTGTTTAATTACTTTTCACATTTATTAAAGTGTTTTCCAAGCTTGCTGGTCTCATTACTAGTCTGTTAAACATGTCTGACATAGAAGAAACTCCTTGTTCATTATGTTTAGAAGCCATTGTGGAACCCCCTATTAGAATGTGTACCAAATGCATTGACCTTTCTATAATTTATAAAGACCATATTATGGCTTTTAAAGATTTATCACCAGAGGTTTCTCAGACTGACAAAAGGGAGATTATGCCATATAACTCTCCCCATGTGTCAGAACCTATAACTCCCGCTCAAGTGACGCCAAGTACATCTGGCGCGTCCACTGCGTTTACTTTACAGGACATGGCGGCAGTTATGAATCATACTCTCACAGAGGTATTGTCCAAACTGCCAGGGTTACAAGGAAAGCGAGACAGCTCTGGGGATAGAATAAATACAGAGCTCTTTGACACTTTAGTAGCTATGTCTGATATACCCTCACAATGTACAGAAGCCGAAGCAGGAGAGCTTCTAACTGTGGGTGACATTTCTGATTCAGGGAAGGCGTTACTTCAGTCTGACTCTGAAATGACAGCATTTAAATTTAAACTTGAACACCTCCGCGTGTTGCTCAGGGAGGATTTAGCGACTCTGGATGACTGTGACACCATTGTAGTCCCAGAGAAGTTGTGTAAAATGGACAAATACTTTGCTGTGCCTGTTTCCACTGATGTTTTTCCAATCCCTAAGAGGTTTTCAGAAATTATTACAAAGGAATGGGATAGACCAGGTGTACCGTTCTCTCCCCCTCCTGCCTTTAAAAAGATGTTTCCCATAGATGCCGCTACACGGGACTCGTGGCAGACGGTCCCTAAGGTGGAGGGAGCAGTCTCTACCCTAGCTAAACGTACAACTATTCCTGTCGAGGACAGTTGTGCTTTCCTAGATCCAATGGATAAAAAACTAGAGGGTTTCCTTAAGAAAATCTTTATACAACAAGGTTTTATTCTCCAGCCTCTTGCATGCATTGCCCCAGTCACTTCTGCAGCGGCTTTCTGTTTCGAGTCTCTTGAAGAGGCTCTACAGGTGGAGACCCCGTTGGATGATATTCTAGACAGGCTTTTAAAGCTCTTAAGTTAGCCAATACATTTATTTCTGACGCCGTTTTTCATTTAACAAAGCTAACGGCTAAGAATTCAGGTTTTGCCATTCAGGCGCGTAGGGCGCTATGGCTTAAATCCTGGTCAGCTGACGTTACTTCAAAGTCTAAGCTTATTAACATCCCCTTCAAAGGGCAGACGCTATTCTGGCCTGGATTGAAGGAGATTTCTGATATTACTGGAGGAAAAGGCCACGCCCTTCCCCAGGATAGGTCCAACAAATCAAGGACCAAACAGATCAATTTTCGTTCCTTAAGAAACTTCAAGAGTGGCGCAGCTTCAACTTCCTCTGCTGCAAAACAAGAAGGAAATTTTGCCCAGTCCAAGCCAGTCTGAAGACCTAATCAGGCTTGGAACATGGGAAAGCAGGCCAAAAAACCTGATGCTGCCTCTATGACTGCATGAAGGTGTAGCCCCTGATCCGGGACCTGATCTAGTTGGGGGCAGACTTTCTCTCTTCGCCCAGGCTTGGGCAAGAGACGTCCAGGATCCCTGGTTTCTGGAGATTGTTTCCCAGGGATATCTTCTGGATTTCAAAGCCTCATCTCCAAAGGGGAGATTTCATCTCTCACAATTATCTGCAAACCAGATAAAGAGAGAGGCATTCTTACGTTGTGTTCAAGACCTTCTGATCATGTGAGTGATCCACCCAGTTCCAAGGGAGGAACAGGGGCAGGGATTCTATTCAAATCTGTTCATAGTTCCCAAAAAAGAGGGAACTTTCAGACCAATCTTGGATTTCAAGATCCTAAACAAATTTCTCAGGGTCCCATCCTTCAAGATGGAGACTATTCGAACCATCCTACCTATGATCCAGGAGGGTCAATGTATGACTACCGTGGATCTAAAGGATGCTTATCTCCACATTCCGATACGCAGAGATCATCATCGGTTTCTCAGGTTTGCCTTCCTAGACAGGCATTACTAGTTTGTGGCTCTTCCCTTCGGGTTAGCCACGGCACCAAGAATCTTTACGAAGGTTCTAGGGTCCCTACTGGCGGTTCTAAGGCCACGGGGCAATGTGGTGGCTCCTTACCTAGACGACATTCTGATACAGGCGTCGACTTTTCAAATCGCCAAGTCCCATACGGACATTGTTCTGGCATTCTTGAGGTCTCACGGGTGGAAGGTGAACGAACAAAAGAGTTTTCTCTCTCTCCGCTCTCACAAGAGTTTCCTTCCTAGGAACTCTGATAGATTCAGTAGAAATGAAGATTTTTCTGACAGAAGTCAGGTTGTCAAAGCTTCTAACTTCCTGCCGTGCTCTTTATTCCACTTCTCAGCCGTCAGTGGCTCAGTGTATGGAAGCAATCGGCTTAATGGTAGAGGCAATGGACATAGTTCAGTTTGCCCGCCTACATCTCAGACCGCTGCAACTTTGCATGCTCAGTCAGTGGAATGGGGATTACACAGATTTGTCCCCACTGCTAAATCTGGGTCAGGATACCAGGGATTCTCTTCTCTGTTGGCTATCTCGAGTCCATCTGTCCAGGGAAATGAGCTTCCGCAGGCCAGAATGGACTATAGTGACGACAGATGCCAGCCTTCTGGGCTGGGGTGCAGTCTGGAACTCCCTGAAGGCTCAGGGCTCGTGGTCTCAGGAGGAAGCCCTCTTTCCGATAAACATTCTGGAACTAAGAGCGATATTCAATGCTCTTCAGGCTTGGCCTCAGCTAGCGGAGGTCAGGTTCATCAGATTTCAGTCGGACAATATCAGGACTGTAGCCTATATCAACCATCAGGGGGGAACAAGAAGCCCCCTGGCAATGTTGGAGGTTTCAAAGATAATTCTATGGGCAGAGGTTCACTCTTGCCATCTTTCAGCTATCCATATCCCAGGAGTAGAGAACTGGGAGGAGGATTTTTTATGTCGGCAGACTTTTCATCCGGGGGAATGGGAGCTCCATCCGGAGGTATTTGCCCAGTTGATTCAACTATGGGGCAAACCAGAACTCAATCTCATGGCGTCTCGTCAGAATGCCAAGCTTCCTCGTTACGGGTCCAGGGACCCCAAGGCAGCGCTGATAGATGCTCTAGCAGTGCCCTGGTCCTACAGCCTGGCTTATGTGTTTCCACCGTTTCCTCTGCTCCCTCGGCTGATTGCCAAGAGCAAACAGGAGAGAACTTCGGTGATTTTGATAGCTCCTGCGTGGCCACGCAGGACTTGGTATGCAGATCTGATGGACATGTTATCCTTTCCAACATGGACTCTGCCGCTAAGGCAGGACCTTCTACTTCAAGGTCCTTTCAAAACATCTAAATCTAATTTCTCTGTGTCTGACTGCTTGGAGATTGAACGCTTGATTCTATCGAAGCGTGGTTTTTCCGAATTGTTCATTGATACCTTAATTCAGGCTCGAAAGCCTGTCACCAGGAAAATCTATCATAAGATATGGTGTAAATATCTTCACTGGTGTGAATCCAAGGGTTACTCATGGAGTAAAGTCAGGATTCCTAGAATCTTATCCTTTCTCCAAGAGGGATTGGAGAAAGGATTATCTGCTAGTTCCTTAAAGGGACAGATTTCTGCTCTGTCTATTCTTTTGCACAAACGTCTGGCTGAGGTTCCAGACGTTCAGGCATTTTGTCAGGCTTTAGTTAGAATCAGGCCTGTGTTTAAACCTGTTGCTCCGCCATGGAGTTTAAATTTAGTTCTTAAAGTTCTTCAAGGGGTTCTGTTTGAACCTTTGCATTCCATAGATATTAAACTTTTATCTTGGAAAGTTTTGTTTTTAGTAGCTATTTCCTCGGCTCGAAGAGTTTCGGAGTTATCTGCTTTACAGTGTGATTCCCCTTATCTGATTTTCCATGCAGATAACATAGTTTTGTGTACCAAACCTGGGTTTCTTCCTAAGGTAGTATCTAATTAGAATATCAATCAGGAGATTATTGTTCCTTCATTATGTCCTAATCCTTCCTCAAAGAAGGAACGTCTTTTACACAATCTTGATGTGGTTCGTGCTTTAAAGTTTTATTTACAAGCTACTAAGGATTTTCGTCAAACATCTGCTTTGTTTGTTGTCTACTCTGGACAGAGGAGAGGCCAAAAGGCTTCGGCATCTTCTCTTTCTTTTTGGCTAAGAAGCATAATCCGCTTAGCTTATGAGACTGCTGGGCTGCAGTCTCCTGAAAGAATTACAGCTCATTCCACTAGAGCGGTGGCTTCCACATGGGCTTTTAAAAATGAGGCCTCTGTTGAACAGATTTGTAAGGCGGCGACTTGGTCTTCGCTTCATACTTTTTCTAAATTCTACAAATTAGATACTTTTGCTTCTTCAGAAGCTATTTTTGGGAGAAAGGTCTTACAGGCAGTGGTGCCCTCCGTTTAAGTTCCTGCCTTGTCCCTCCCTTCATCCGTGTCCTAAAGCTTTGGTATTGGTATCCCACAAGTAATGGATGAACCCGTGGACTGGATACACCTTTACAAGAGAAAACAAAATTTATGCTTACCTGATAAATTTATTTCTCTTGTGGTGTATCCAGTCCACGGCCTGCCCTGTCATTTTTAGGCAGTTGTTTTTTAATTTTAAACTACAGTCACCACTGCACCCTATAGTTTCTCCTTTTTTCTTGCTTGTCTTCGGTCGAATGACTGGGGGTGGCAGTTAGGGGAGGAACTATATAGACAGCTCTGCTGTGGGTGTCCTCTTGCAACTTCCTGTTGGGAAGGAGAATATCCCACAAGTCATGGATAAACCCGTGGAAATAAATTTATCAGGTAAGCATAAATTATTATTTTTTTTACAAATGTAAAATTGTACCGATATCTTTTTACTTACTGAAAGTAGCTGGTTTTATATATAAAAAAGGGGATGTTTGCATATCATTAGAAGTAAATGTTCTTGACCTTTTATTTTTTTAATAGATTATAATGAAACAAGCTGATCTACATGTTGGGTTGATATGTGACATCATTTTTGGTCTTCAATATGTCAAATCCTTTTAACTGTTATCTTGATATTCCTTGCTACTTCTGTAAAGCAACGTGTAATATACTTTTTAAGCTTTTAATTTGTCAAGAATTGCAATCTCTACACTAGGAAATTAAATAACAGGAGTTATTTTCACCACTGTTCTTTCCACAGTGCTTGATAATTATGTAATTGTTTGCCTCATGAGCATTCTCATGGTCTTTTATATAAGGAAAGTACATGATACAAAAACAGACATTTAAAAAAAAAAATGACAAAACAAGATGTATAAATATTTATTGCCTCCTGTGCAATGAAAGGTGACTTCCCCTCGAAAGAAGATAGATCATATATAAATATCAACATTGTCTTAGAGTTACCACCGTGGTGATCCAATCAGCTTGTGAACTGTTGCGTACATCATTACGCTATTCTAAATGTGTCTTAACTGTAATTACATGAATAGCAGTTAAGCAAAAATACAGTAAGCTCACAAATTCCCTTGAAGTATTTGTCTACCCCAAAGTAGAAGAATAAATGAAACAGACAAAAGCGGAGGATAATTTTTTTTTGTCATCTTAATACCTTGCCTCCAGATATATGCATATATATCTGTGATTGTGCCTCTTTCAGATATTTTTTCTTATGTTTTTTTAGAAACCTACATTGTACCTATTCTGCAGAAGGGTAATCTGCCTGAGCAAGGAGATATGCTACCTTCTGTCCATGTATGGAAGGTGCACCCAGTTTATTCTGATTATACTGCCCAGGATATTTGATGTTCAGCCCATATTATAGGGAGTCTACAATTAGTTTAAGAAGCCTCACAGATGAGATTTTCTATCAGTGTTAGAGATCAGCAAGAAAAGCTCATATCCAGATCCAAAAACTAAAGGAGCTTTTGGGCTTATTATATAATGACCAACAGCTGTAACTAAATCTTCCAGTTTATGTTGAGTGAGTGACAGATATTTTTTTTTTTTGGCACAAAATTCACTAGGGAATAACTAAAAAAAATACTCCCTCTGTGTTAGGGGATGTGATGCCAATCTCTTTAGAGCAGAATATGTTGGTGGTCCTTGGTACCATCAAGTAGGTATTAATCTCCTTTGATGGTGTCACCCCCGTCGCGCCACAACTCCCGACAGTGCTTGGCTGGACATCAGAGGAGGAGTTAAATTACAATCTCCCTACACACGTTGCGTAGTACTGCGCATCTTGCATAGCTAGATAGTAACTCCTCCCGCCCAGCGCGCTACTCAGTGGAAGAAGCTTCCATTGTAAAGCCAGCAGAGGTTGGTATAGTCTTGGCTTGAAATAATGGAATTAAATTATATAAAAAAAGAAAATCTTAAAAAAAAAAATCTTTTATATTTCATTTATTTTCTTCCCTTTGCAAGTCTCTTTGTAGTAATTTTCCTAAATTCTTCAGATGGACTTACATCAATGTTTGTCTTCCTCCCCTCCATCTTCTTTTTTAAAAAAAAATAAATATGAATTATTTTTAATTCTAATAATTTTAATTATTCTAATAAAGTCATTCCACCTGAATTCCAGTAATTGCCATCCAGCCATATCCCCCCAGTAGTATAGCAATTGCCAGTAACATCAGTCGAGGTTATCTCACATCCATATTGAGAGCTTTTTGTTATAAATTAATTTATGACTCCAATGTCTGTCCATGATCATAAGTAGTTTTGAATAATTCCTAACTGGGGAGGTAACTTGGAAGTCTTGTGGTCCTTTTAACCTTAATTCTTTTTTTTCCCAAGTTCTGCTTCTCTGTTTCCAGCTCAAAAGTTTGCGCTCACCCTTCATCTGTCATTTGGAAGTATTCTCTCAGTTCTGTTATTCAGTTAGTTAATTTAAAAAAAATATACAGTTGTGCTCATAAGTTTACATACCCTGGCAGAATTTATCATTTCTTGGCCATTTTTCAGAGAATATGAATAACACAAAAACTTTTCTTTCACTCATGGTAGTGTTTGGCTGAAGCCATTTATTATCAGTCAACTGTGTTTACTCTTTTTAAATCATAATGACAACAGAAACTACCCAAATAACCCTGATCAAAAGTTTACGTACCCTGGTGATTTTGGCCTGATAACATGCATACAAGTTGACACAAAGGGGTTTGAATGGCTATTAAAGGTAACCATCCTCACCTGTGATCTGTTTGCTTGTAATTAGTTTGTGTGTGTATAAAAGGTCAATGAGTTTCTGGACTCCTGACAGACCCTTGCATCTTTCATCCAGTGCTTCACTGACGTTTCTGGATTCTGAGTCATGGGAAAGAAAAAGAATTGTCAAAGGATCTGTGGGGAAAAAGGTAGTTGAAGTGTATAAAACAGGAAAGGGATATAAAAAGATATCCAAGGAATTGAGAATTCTAATCAGCAGTGTTCAAACTCTAATCAAGAAGTGGAAAATGAGGCGTTCTGTTTGATAACATACTGCATTCATCTTGCCATCAATTCTGACCAAATTTCCTGTGCCTTTTTGTAGCTCACACATCCCCCAAAACATCAGCGATCCACCTCCGTGTTTCACAGTAGGAATGGTGTACCTTTCATCATAGGCCTTGTTGACTCCTCTCCAAATGTAGTGTTTATGGTTGTGGCCAAAAAGCTCAATTTTGGTCTCATCACTCCAAATGACTTTGTGCCAGAAGGTTTGAGGCTTGCCACTGTGCTGTTTGGCGTATTGTAAGTGGGATACTTTGTGGCATTTGCGTTGTAATGGCTTTCTTCTGGCGACTCGACCATGAAGCCCATCTTTCTTAAAGTGCCTCCTTATTGTGCATCTTGAAACAGCCACACCACATGTCCTGTATTTCACACAAAGTTATTTGTGGGTCTGTCTTTGCATCCCGAACAATTTTCCTGGCAGTTGTGGCTGAAATTTTAGTTGGTCTACCGGACCGTGGTTTGGTTTCAACCGAACCCGTTATTTTCCACTTCTTTATTAGAGTTTGAACACTGCTGATTTGCATTCTCAATTCCTTGGATATCTTTTTATATCCCTTTCCTGTTTTATACACTTCAACTACCTTTTCCTGCAGATCCTTTGACAATTCTTTTGCTTTCCCCATGACTCAGAATCTAGAATCGTCAGTTCAGCACTGGATGAAAGATGCAAGGGTCTGTCAAGAGTCCAGAAACTCAATGACCTTTTATACACACACACTAATTACAAGAAAGCAGATCACAGGTGAGGGTGGTTACCTTTAATAGCCATTCAAATCAGGGTCATTTGGGTAGTTTCTTGTTGTCATTATGATTTAAAAAGAGTAAACACAGTTGATTGATAATAAATGTAATGACTTCAGCCAAACACTAACCATGAGTGAAAGGAAAAGTTTTTGTGTTATCATTCATATTCTCTGAAAAATGGCCAATAAATCATAAATTCTGCCAGGGTATGTAAACTTATGAACACAAATGTGTGTGTGTGTGTATATATAAATATATATATATATATATATATATATATATATATACACACACACACATTCATTTATTCATTATAGAGGTTTGTACCTTTTTGAAAAAATTCATGTTAGTGGTCCCTGAGGCCCGAAAGGTTGGTGACATCTGCTTTAGAGAATGCTGCTTACCTTGTCTGGTAATAATGCACAGGACATATGATGTGCACATGGGCCAGTCTGTGAATGCAGTCCACTCACAGGTTTTGTACGCATTTTTACTTGTCAGACCGTTGAGAAAACCAATCTTCTGTTAAAGGTTCCACTGCAGTCCCTTACTGATTGGCTATATATCATTGGGGAGACATCACTGGACACATACAACAAATCAGGCCAGGAGGCTGTTAGCCAAAAAGTAAACTGTTTTAGTGAGAGACAGCAGTTTATTTTGTACTTTTAATGCCCATTTAAAATTAGGTATCATGCATTTAAAGAACTATATTTACTAAGTATTTCTTTGAAATTTTAAACTTTTTTTCATCTGTATTAGAATTTTTTTTATTTTTTTTTTAAATTGGGTATACATTTATTATCTTGGTGCGGAAAAAAGAGTTTAATCAACCAGTCTGATTCCCTTATATTGTTCTTGGAATTTAAAATAAATTTTCTTACTGAATCATATTGTTCTTTGCAATTTCAAATTCTAGACTTGAAAATATTTTAATAAAATGTCAAGTTATTGTCATGTTTACAAGAGGAAGGGAAAAAATAGTTTAAAATAGTTGATTCCTGCTTTTTGTTTTGTTTAGATTACTTTTGGTTGTTGCATCCTGTGTTGTTTTTCTATTATGGTCCCTTGTATGAACATTATAGTAATATCTTAGCTCTTTTGTAGGCGTTTAGTAATGGAACACGAGCATTTTCCAGTGATAATAAGGAGCCTCCTCAAGCTAAGTTTTTCCCCCCACTGAAGACATCAATGCTACCTCCTGATTCTTTCAAAGGGAAAGTGGCTTTCATCACAGGAGGTGGGACTGGACTTGGAAAAGGAATGACCACGGCCCTCTCCAGACTGGGAGCTGAGTGTGTTATATCGAGCAGGTAAACCCCATATGCAAAAACTTAGAAATGGGAAACCGTGTTCTCCAGAGAAAATGTTGCCAGTCTGGTGGTATTATAAAGTAGCCAGATGGCGGCAGTGTAATATTTTATAACAACACCGTATATCATTTTCAGCTATCCAAAGTACAAATTAGTTGCATAATTTAACATAAATGCATTTAATTGTTATTGCACAACTGAATTAATTAAACATTTTAATATTGCTAATTTCCATCTAAAGGGGAGGAGAGTCCACGGCTTCATTATTATTATTATCGGTTATTTGTAGAGCGCCAACAGATTCCGCAGCGCTATTAACAAAGGCGGAGTACAAAAAAAAACAGTTATAGGGATCAAATGGGTAGAGGGCCCTGCCATGAGTTGCACTGTTGTAGTCAGCTCTTGAGAAGGTGATCAACAAACAGCTGGACTCTTAAGCTTACATGCTAGGGGGGTTCAGGGGATAGCAATGGAGGAGAGGAACTGGTATAAAGTAAGGTTAGCGTAGGTTGTATGCATCCCTGAACAGTAGAGTCTTTAGGGAGCACTTGAAGCTTTTAAAACTAGAAGAGAGTCTTGTGGAGCGAGGCAGAGAGTTCCACAAGATGGGAGCCAGTCTGGAGAAGTCCTGTAAACGGGAGTGTGATGAGGTGACAAGAGAGGGAGGAGAGTAGGAGGTCTTGAGCAGAGCGAAGGGGACGGGAAGGAGAGTATCTGGAGACAAGATCTGAGATATAGGGGGGAGCAGTGCAGTTGAGGGCTTTGTATGTCAGAGTGAGAATTTTGTGTTTGATCCTAGAGGCAAGAGGAAGCCAGTGAAGAGATTGGCAGAGAGGTGCAGCAGATGAAGAGCGACTTGTAAGGAAGATGAGTCTGGCAGAGGCATTCATTAAGGATTGTAAAGGAGCTAGGCGGTAGGTGGGGAGACCAGAGAGGACAGAGTTGCAGTAATCGAGGCGGGGAGAGGATGAGAGAGTGGATTAAAATCTTAGATTGTGTCTTGTGTAAGGAAGTGTCTAATTTTAGAGATGTTTTTAAGGTGGAAGCGGCAGGCTTTAGCCAAAGACTGAATGTGAGGAGTGAAAGAAAGATCTGAGTCAAATGTGACCCCGAGACATCGGGCATGCGGGGTAGGGGTAATGATGGAGTTGTCGACAGTTATAGAGAGATTGAGGATTCATTCATTACTTGTGGGAATTAAGAACATGGCCACCAGGAGGAGGCAAAGACACCCCAGCCAAAGGCTTAAATACCTCCCCCACATCACCCAATCATTCTTTGCCTTTCTTCACAGGAGGTTAGCAGAGAAGTGTCGAAAGATTCAGAGTTGTCTCTTATGGAGGGTAGTACTCTTCGAAATGGGACTGGAGTTTTAAGTAGTCGTGTCAGACTCTCAGTGAGAGCATGGGTGAAAGTTGGAGTCCAGAGATGCAGGGAGAGTTTTTCTGCGGAACCATCCCGACTCAAAATAACAGCTCCATAAGCAATCGGCGTTGACGAGTTTCGTTGCCTGTTTCCTACACTCAAGTTCATGTCAGGAGTGATGCTACTACACTGTCACACTTGAGAGGCCGTGTTCCTGTTCCACAGCAAAGATTCTGGTAAGATCGTTTCATTTTTATATACATAAGTATAACGCAAGAAGACAGGGTCACAGTGTGACGCCTTTTATCTTGATAGAATCAAGGGTTAATATCCATGGAAGGGGGATTATTGAACAGGGGGGTTTGTACGTAATGTTATTGTTGTGTCATTGCTGCGATATGTGTGAGATGAGGCTCTGGCAATGGTGGACTACAGGTGTCATGTTTGGGAATTACTTATGCGGCCATTTTTTCTCCCTACTACAGGTGTCATTTTTGGGGAATTACTTATGCAGCCTTTTTTCTCCCTAGTGTATGGGCGGTCCTGCGAGGCACTCCATGTGACCGGGTGGGGCCTATTCCACTTCCTTTTCTTGTCCGGAGGGTACAAAAGACAAAGCGTTTTTTCTTTGGTCCGGGTCTAAGGAGGTGGTGAGTGCCCCGGACATTGGAGGTATAAAGGTGCCATTTATATAGTATATCTAGTCCGTAACAAAAGAGTAAGCTATGGAGAACTCTGTTAAAGAGGGACTACCCTCCAATGTGTCAAAGTCTAGTACCTGTGTTTATTGTGAGGAGGTTCTGGTAGATCCACCTGCTCAAATCTGTTCTACATGTCTTGATAAGATTACTACATCTAGAAAGATTAAGATGTTTAGTACTACTGAGCTGTCCGTCCACCTCCTGAGGGTTCTTCGTCCCACGAGGTGCGTTCCCTATGTTCATCTCCGATTACACATGCAGCTCCCCAGTGCATGAATTAGCCTCCTGAGGGAGAGGGCCGCTGGCCGTCAGATTTGCGGATCAGCTGCAAACAGCGGTGTCTGCGATGATTAGTGCCTTATCACGTTCTGCTAAGCGCAAGCGTAGGGTAATACGTGGCCCGGCCCAGGGGTCATCTACTCCAATGGATATCTCTGAAAGACTATCCGCTGACAAGGAGGACTTCGACTCTTCGGAGGACGTTCCTTCTAGGTCAGTGTCCGTGTCATCTAAACCTCCAGCTGCGGAGGAACCAGACTTTAGGTTTAGGATGGAAAATGTATGCTTTCTACTGAAGCAAGTGCTTTCTATGTTGGAGGTTCCGGAACCGAGACTAGCGGAGGAACCTTCGATTCCTAAACTTGATAAAGTATATGAGGACAGGGTGGTGCCTCAGATCTTCCCAGTTCCTGTTAAGATGGCTAACATTATTAAGAATGAATGGGAGAAATTGGGTTCATCCTTTTCCCCTTCTTCTTTTAAGAAACTGTCCGTAAGGTGGATGGGGCTATCTCTATGCTCGCAAATCGTACGACGAATCCTCTCGAGGATAGTTCGTCGTTTAAAGAGCCCATGGATAAAAAGTTAGAAAACATGTTGAGAAAGATGTTTCAGCACACAGGGTTTGTTTTTCAGCCGGCTGGGGCGGTAGCTGCAGTAGCCGGAGCTGCAACGTATTGGTGCGAATCCCTGTCTGAAATGGTCGAGAGGGAGACACCCCTTGACGAGATACTGGATAGAATTAAGGCCTTGAGGTAGCTAATTCTTTCATTTGTGACGCCAATATGCATATTATTGGCCTGAATGCAAAAATATCAGGTTTTTCCGTCCTAGCCCATAGGGCTCTCTGCCTGAAGTCATGGTCCTCGGACATGACCTCTAAATCTAGGCTTCTATCCCTTCCCTTTCAGGGAAAGATCCGATCATACTCTAAGGGATCTACTTTTCGTCCCTTTCGTTCGTTCTGGATGTCATTGCCCAGTTTTACAGGATAGGTTTCAGATCTCATCCGCCCAGGGGCAGATTCCTCCTTTCAAACCTATCTTCAAGACCATTGAAGAAGGACACCTTTCTAGAATGTGTGAGGGATCTTTCTTCCCTTGTAGTAATTGTACCAGTACCTCCAGCACTAGGGATACTATTCCAACCTTTCATGGTCCCAAAGAAGGAGGGCACGTTCCGCCCGATTCTGGACCTAAAATGTTTAAACAAATTTCTGGCAGTTCCATCGTTCAAAATTGAAATGATCAGATCAATTCTGCCCCTAGTTTATGAAGGACAATTCATGACAACAATAGACTTGAAGGATGCTTACCTTCATGTACAAATCCACAGGGATCACTTCAGGTTCCTGAGATTTGCTTTTCTGGACCAACACTTCGAGTTTGTGGCCCTTCCCTTTGGTCTGTCGACGGCCCCGAGAGCCTTCACCAAGTGTTCTAGGGGCACTACTTGCAGTAGCAAGATCCAGAGGCATTGCTGTGGCACCCTATCTGGACGACATCCTAGTCCAGGCACCGTCGTTCAGTCTCGCAGAGGAACACTTGAGGGCTCCTCTTCTTCTCCTCCAGTCTCATGTATGGACGATAAACTCAGGAAAGAGTTCCCTGGTTCCCAGCAACAGGGTGGAATTCCTGGGCATGATAGACTCAATATCCATGAAGATATTTCTCACATATCAGCGACGCAGGAAAATTGCGTCCACCTATCTTGCCCTTCAGGCCTCCTCCAGACCCTCTGTGGCTCAGTGTATGGAGATGATTGGGCTCATGGTATCCAGCATCGATGTCATTCCATTCGCCAGGTTCCATCTCAGACCTCTTCAGCTGTATATTTGTGGCGATCACTCAGATCTAGCCCAACAGATTTTCTCTGGATAATCGTACAAGGGAATCCCTTTCTTGGTGGATCGTCCGGAACAACTGTCTGAGGGGATATCCTTTCTGAGACCGTCCTGGGAGATTTTACCATGGACGTGAGTCTGGCAGGATGGGAGGTGTTTTGGGATGCCAGGATGGCACAAGGAAGGTGGACTTGAGAGGAGTCTCTCCTCCCGATCAATATTCTGGAACTTCGAGCGATCCACAATGCTCTGAAAGCTTGGCCTCTCCTGAGGTTGTTCAGTTTTA
This sequence comes from Bombina bombina, assembly GCF_027579735.1. Taxonomy (NCBI): domain Eukaryota; kingdom Metazoa; phylum Chordata; class Amphibia; order Anura; family Bombinatoridae; genus Bombina; species Bombina bombina. Next base: position 973,502,472 of record NC_069503.1, read on the forward strand.
TCACATTCCAGACAGACAACATTACCTCGGTGGCCTACATCAACCATTGGGTGGGCAAGAAGCTCCCTAGCAATGGCGGAGGTATCTCGGATATTGTTTTTTTTGCAGAGTCCCACAAATGCTCGCTATCAGCAATCCACATTCCGGGTGTGGGACAACTGGGAAGCGGATTTTCTCTCAGCAGACAATCCTTTCATCCTGGAGAATGGTCTCTCCACCCTGAGGTGTTTGCGGAGATCTGTCACAGATGGGGGACGCCGGAGATAGATCTCATGGCATCCAAACTTAATTGCAAGCTACCAAAATATGGGCCGCGGTCCAGGGATTCCCCAGGCAGAGCTGGTCGACGCCTTAGCGGTACCTTTGGGGGTTCAACCTAGTTACATTTTTCCACTGTTGCCACTTCCTACCTCGTGCTGTGGCCTGCATCAAGCAGGAGCAAGCTTCAGCTATTCTGGTTGTTTTCGGCGTGGCCGCGGAGGTCGTGGTTGGCGGTTCTGGTGGGGATGTCATCTTCTCTTGCCATGGGAGGTTACCCTATTGCAGGGATCTGCTGGTACATGGTCCCTTCCCAACATCAAAATCTAGATTCTCTGAAACTGACTGCGTGGAGATTGAACTCTTAGTCTTAGCCATGAGAGATTCTCTGAGAGAGAGTGGATTGATACTCTCATTCAGGGGCAAGAAGCCGGTCACAGTCGTCGCATCTATCATAAGGTTTGGAGGACTTGTCCTGGTGTGAAAACCATGGATATCCTTGGGCACAAGGTGAAGGGTGTCCAGGATTTTATCCTTCTCTCCTGATTGGTTGGAGAAGGGGGCTTGCTGCCAGTTCCTTAAAGGGACAGATTTCTGCGTTATCTGTTTTGTTGCACAAGAGGCTCACAGAGCTTCCTGATATTCAGTCTTTTGTTCAGGGGCTCTGTCCAGATCAGGGGCCTTTCTTTAGACATTCTGCTCCACCATGGAGTGTTGAACTTGGTTCTTAAGGTGTTGCAGAGGGGTTCCATTTGAACTTATTGCACTCTATTGACATTAAGATTTTTTTCTTGGAAGGTTCTCTTCCTGTTGGCTATTGCATCGGCACGCAGAGTATCTGAACTGGTGGCCTTGCAATGTGAGCCTCCTTATCGGTGTTCTTCACACTGGTTTGGGATTTTTTTTCCCAAAGTCGCGTTTAACCAAAACATCATTTAGGAAATATTTGTTCCTTCTTTGTGTCCTAACCCTTCTTCCCCTGCGAAGAGGTTACTTTATAACTTGGATGTGGTTCGAGCCTTGAAGTTTTATTTTCAGGCTACGAAGGATTTCAGACAGTCTACATCTCTTTTTGGAGTGTATTCAGGGAAACGCAAGGGGCAAGAGAGCCTCTTCCACTTCTTTGTCTTTTTGGTTGAGGAGCATGATTCGCTTGGCTTACAAGACAGCGGAACATAAGCCTTCTTAGAGGATCACGGCTCATTCCACTAGAGCTGTGGCTTCTTCTTGGGCCTTAAAGCAGGAGGCCTCTTTGAAACCCAAATTACGTAATTAAAGGGTTATGAATCCCAAATTTTTTTATTTCATGATTCAGATAGAGCATGCAATTTTAAACCACTTTCTTATTTACTTCTTTTATCAATTTTCCTTAGTTTTTCTGGTATCTTTGTTGAAAAGCAGGGGAAGGTCTGTTTAGGAGCCGAACCAGTTCTGAAGCACTATATGGGAGCAGTTTTGCAAGAATGTTATCCATGTAGTTGCGCCAGATGAATACCTAGTTATCTCTTCAACACAGACTATCAGGGGATCAAAGCCAATTTCAATAATAGAAGTAAAAGGTAAATATTTTTTTTAAATGGTATTCTTTGTCTGAATCACAAAAGGAAATTTCTTCTATAAGATACGATGAGTCCACGGATTCATCCTTTACATGTGGGATATTATCCTCCTGCTAACAGGAAGTGGCAAAGAGCACCACAGCAGTCATTCTCTTTGCCTACTCTAAGTACTAGGAAGGGAAAGTGAAAGAGGTGATAAAAATGTAGTTTTTATTTTCTTCAAGCAAGAGTTTTTTATTTTAAATGGTACGGTGTGTACTATTTTCCCTAAGCCACCAGTTGTTTAAGACTTCTGCTGGAGGCTGATGATCTTAGCAGTTGGTTACTAAGATCCAGAGCAGTTCCCACAGAATGGCTGACGAGTACTTAAAGGGACAGTAATACACTCATTTTCATATTAACTGCATATAATAGACACTACTATAAAGAATAAGATGCACAGATACTGATATAAAAATCCAGTATAAAATGGTTTAAAAACTTACTTAGAAGCTTTTCAGGTTAACTCTGTTGAAAAGGCAGCTGGAAAGCCCACTGCAAGCTGGAAAATAAGACACTCCCCCCCCCTTCTTTTGCATATGAAAAGACCCTTTACACAAACAGGAGCAAGCTGGAGAATGTAGCTGACGGTATTCAAATAAAACTTGGGCTTGATTAGGAGTCTGAAAATCAGAGCAATGTTATTTAAAAATAAGCAAAACTATACATTTAAAAAAAAAAAAAAAAAAAAACTTTATGGCTTTATAAATAGATCATCTACAACACATTTATGCAAAGAAAAATGAGTGTATAATGGCCCTTTAAGAAACTTCAGTGTGAGGAACGTTTTTCTTGCTATACAGCAGTGAGGTATGTTCAGTCATTTTTTTCTGGAGAGACTGGGTTATTTCAGAATTGGCTGACAGTATCCCCATGGAGGGAGAGGGTAAGCAGTAATCCTAAAGTTTAAAGAGGAGTATTACCGAGCTTGCATATATGGGCTATAAAAAAATGGTTGACACTGATGTTAGAAATGTTTGTGGGCAAACGTTTTACAATGCTGGGAGTGCAGATAACGTTTTTCTTCTATAAGGTACGACGAGTCCCTCGGATTCATCCTTTACTTGTGGATATTATCCTCCTGCTAACAGGAAGTGGCAAAGAGCACCACAGCAGAGCTGTCTATATAGCTCCTCCCTTAGCTCCACCCCCCAGTCATTCTCTTTGCCTACTCTAAGTACTAGGAAGGGTAACGTGAAAGAACGTGATAAAATGTTAGTTTTTATTTTCTTCAAGCAAGCGATTTTTATTTTAAAATGGTACCACGGTGGTGTACTATTTACTCTCAGGCAGCAGATGGATGAAGACTTCTGCTTGGAGGCTGATGATCTTAGCATTTGTCACTAAGATCCAGACAGTTCCCACAGAGGCTGAGAAGTACAAGAAACTTCAGTGTGAGGAACGTTTTCCATGCTATATAGCATTGAGGGTATGTTCATGGCTCATTTTTTTCTGGAGAGACTGTGGTATTTCAGATAGGCTGACAGTATCCCCATGAGGGTAAGCAGTAATCCTAAGAGTTATAGAAGGGTTTACTAAGCTTGCATAAGGGGCTAATTAAAAAATGGTTGACACTGAGTTTTGAATGTTTGTGGGCAAAACGTTTTGTGAACTGGAGTGGCTTTTAAGACGTTTTTTTTGGGCAATAACGTTTTTGGCAACTTTATTGAGGGTACACTTAGCTTATTTTTGGGGTCTCAGAACCCACATGGCTAGCTTGGAACCGCTCTGGTGCGGTTCATTTAGGCCTACAAAACATCGAGTTGAGATGGCGGGGCCTATTTCTTTCGTGTAATTAGCAAGAGTCCATGAGCTAGTGACGTATGGGATATACATTCCTACCAGGAGGGGCAAAGTTTCCCAAACCTCAAAATGCCTATAAATACACCCCTCACCACACCCACAATTCAGTTTTACAAACTTTGCCTCCCATGGAGGTGGTGAAGTAAGTTTGTGCTAGATTCTACGTTGATATGCGCTTCGCAGCAGGCTGGAGCCCGATTTTCCTCTCAGAGTGCAGTGAATGTCAGAGGGATGTGAAGAGAGTATTGCCTATTTGAATTCAATGGTCTCCTTCTACGGGGTCTATTTCATAGGTTCTCTGTTATCGGTCGTAAGAGATTCATCTCTTTACCCTCCCTTTTTCAGATCGACGATATACTCTTATATCCCATTACCTCTACTGATTCTCGTTTCAGTACTGGTTTGGCTATCTACTATATGTAGATGAGTGTCCTGGGGTAAGTAAATCTTATTTTTTGTGACCTCTAAGCTATGGTTGGGCACTTTATATGTAAAGTTCTAAATATATGTCTTTAAACTTATATTTGCCATGATTCAGGATAATCAGTATTCCTTTATAATTCAGACTGTCAGTTTCATTATTTGGGATAATGCATTTTAATTCAAGTTATTTTTTCATTACCTTGAAAATTCTCAATTGACCATTTTCCCTGCGTGCTGTTAGGCTCGCGGGGGCAGAAAATGGTTGCTTTTTATTGCGTCATTCTTGGCGCTGACTTTTTTGGCGCAAAAATTGTCATTTCCCCGGCGCCGTAGTTGACGCGGAAGTTGTATTCTGTAAACGTCATTTTTTGACGCATGTATTATTCAGGACATTTTTTTTCCCGCCAAAAAATGTGGGCGTCGGGTTTCGGCGTCAGAGGGATGTGGCGTCATACTTGGCGCCAAAGAATATGGGCGTTGTATTTAGCGCCAATAATGTGGGCGTCATTTTGGCGCCAAAAAAATGTGGTTATTTAAATTTCACTTTTTTATTGCTTCTGTTTTTTAGAAGCTTATTATTTTGCATTTCTTTTCCCATTCCTGAAACTGTCCATTTAAGGAATTTGATAATTTTGCTTTAAATATTGTTTTTTTCTATTACATATTGCAAGATTTCACTGTTCCTGTTTCAAAATCGTTCTAAGGATTCCTTTTGACTGAAGTTCAGTCCCTACCAAAGCTAAGTTCATTTATTTTAAAAATGTTATGAATGTTTTTTCTTTAGCTATGGTTTGTAATAAGTTATCATGATAAACTTTTACATGCAGAATCCGTTAGTATTTATGCTTTATATATTTGCTATTCTTTTTACATCTTATGTACAATAATTACGTAGAAGATTTATAAGAATATTTTTCTGATTCTATTTTAAAGGCTTTGTCTGACATCGTGCCTTCTAAAAAAAAATAAAAAAAAATGTAGGTCTTTTTCAAACTTCTTTTTTAATTATTGAGTTTTCAAATGACCAACTACATAATGATTTATCCTTCTCTGATGATGTTTTTTCTCATTTCAGAATTTTCTTCATCAGATATTGACACTATCAAATCCACTTTTTTATTTTTAAAGTACATTTGTTCTTTGTTGAAAAGGTGTTGATTATTTTGGATATTAAGGTAATTAGTTCTTTCAAGACTAACTAACATTTTATTCTTCTGTATTTTCAGAGGTTTTTTCCAGTTCCTCATACTAGGGAATGGAATAGGCTGGGAATTTTCTTTTATTCCTTCTTTAAAGGTTTTAAATTATATTCTTTGCCGGCAGTTCATTTCAATTTTGATGGTTTTCCAATTTAATGGCGCTATCTCTACTCCTGCTAATTATGCTATTGTTTCTATAGCAAAATAGTATTTATTTTTCCTTTTAGATGGTTGTATCCTATTTAAGGAAAATTATTTTTCAGGTATTTTTCTTGGACCTGTGTTTTATTTGAATGATGTTGCAATTGCTTCATTTTTTTCTGTTTACTTTAAAATCAAGTATCAGATTATGTTTTTATTTAGCATTGTTAAGGGACAAAGTCTACTGCTCATTTGAGGTTAGACTGGGTGCTGTTGCATTTGTCTTGTTGTCTTGCATTTGTTTATGCAAGTCTGGTGTGTTGACTGGTCTTTTAACTGGATTAACATGCTAATAATTTCATTTGTATCTTCATTTTATTGAATATTTTCACAAATGAGGTTTTAATCTATGTCTTTAGCTGTTTTTAGCTAGAAGAATTTTGTGATTTCTAAAAAATCCTTATTTCTTTTTTTCCAAGATAATCAATTATTTGGTTCATTTTGGATTCAATTCTTAACTGTTACTCTGGGCTTCAAGATTGAGTTCTAAGACTAAAACTTTAAGCTTATTTTAGTTTGGTTGTTCTTACTAAGGAACAAAATTCTAATTCGTATCCAAGTAACATGTTTTTAATTGGAAGTTTTTTGGTTCTATTCGGTCCAAATTTCTTAGATTTTGGTACAGAATAAAATTTAGAGTTAAACCGTCTATGAGAAGTCTTTTTCTCTCTATTATATTCCAGCTATTCCAGTAAGGCTAACATTTTCCTATATATTTTGGGTAATGTTGAAGTGTGGATGATCACCTGTTGGGGCTCAAGCGCTGCTCAGATCTGGAATCTCCTGGGGTATTTATTCCAGTTCCATTTTTAGGAACTGGGTTTTGGGGGTTTTATTCAAAACTATTCATTGTTCCAAAGATAGAAAATCTTTTTATTATGTACCATCTTTTAGATTGGTATTTATATGGTCTATTCTGCCTTTTTTTGGTCAGTGATAGCATTATTTGTTTTCATTAGATACAATAGATGCATATCTTCATTTTCTGTTTTCATTCAGATTATTTTTATTTTCTGAGACTACGGAATCTCATATGATTCAACTTTGTTTTTTCAAGACATGGTTAGAGGATCTTTTTATCAAAAGCTCTTGATTCCTCACACAAGGGTCACCTTTTTTAGGTTTCCAGATAGATTGTGTCACTGTCTTTGTCTCTAACAGACAAGTGACTTTTTTATTGGGTTTTGTCTGTCAGTACCTTCAGTCTCTATTATTTCCTTCAGTTGCTATATATGCATGGAAATTTAGGTCTTATGGCTGCAGCATTATATTCAATTCTCTTTGTTCATTTTCATAGAAAACCTTTCCAGTTTTTTATGCTGAATAATGGTGCAGGGATTCTAGGATTTCACTTTTTAAATCTTCAAATTCTATGTTTATCTATCTTTGATTCGGTGGTTAAGATCACCATCATTTAGTTCTACAGGTCTCTTCGATTCTTTCAACCTGGACCATGATCTCTATAGATGCGAGTCTTTTAGGTTGGGAGGCTGTCTGAGGTTCTCTGTCAGCACAAGGGGTTTGGAAATCTCAGGAGGCGAGATTACCATTTGATATTTTGGAACTCCGTGCATTCCCGGAGTTCTTCAGTTGGTTTCTTTTGAAGAAGAGACGTTTATTGTTTTTTTCAGACATTATCACATCTGTGGTGTATGTCAAATCATCAGGGTGTGACTATCAGTCTTTAGACTGTGACAAAAGTATCTTGGATATTAGCTTGGGCTAAATCCAGCTCCTATCTAAATTCTGGGGTCCTTTTCCCAGGTATAGACGTTTGGGAAGCGGATTATCTCTGTTAATCAAGCTTTACATCCGGGAGAATGGTCTTTACCCAGATATGTTTTTAAATTTTTCAGATGTGAGGGCTTCCAGAAATAGATCTGTTGGCCTCTCGTCTTAACAAGGAACTTCCCAGGGGCCTATTTCAGGTCCGGGGATCCTCAGGCGGAGGTAGCGTATGCATTGACACTTCCTTGGAATTATTATTCTGTCTATATCTTCCGCCTCTAGTTCTTCCAAAATTCTAATGGAGCGTTCGTTTGTACTGCTGGTGGTTCCAGTATGGCCTCACAGGTTTTGGTATGCGGATCTCATTCGGATGGCCAGTTGCCAACCTTGGGAATTTCCGTTAAGACCAGACCTTCTATCTCAAGGCCCATTTTTCCATCAGGATCTCAAATCATTTAATTTGAAGGTATGGAGATTGAACGTTTGATTCTTAGTCATAGAGGATTCTCTGACTCAGTGATTTAATACTATGTTACAGGTTTGTAAATCTGTCTCTAGAAAGATTTATTATCGAGTTTGGAAGACTTACATTTCTTGGTGTTCTTCTCATAAATTCTTTTGGCATTCTTTTTAGAATTCCTAGAATTTTTGCAATTTTTCAGGTTGGTTTAGATAAGGTTCTGTCTGCAAGTTCTTTGAAATGACAAATCTCTACTCTTTCTGTTCTTTTTCACAGAAAGATTGCTATTCATTCTGATATTGTTTTGTACAGGCTTTGGTTTGTATCAAGCCTGTCATTAAGTCAATATCTCCTCCTTGGAGTCTCAATTTGGTACTGAGGGCTTTACAGGCTCCTCCGTTTGAACCTTTGCGTTCTCTGGACATTAAAATTACTTTCTTGGAAAGTATTGTTCCTTTTGGTTATCTCTTCTGCTAGAAGAGTTTCTGAGTTTCTGCTCTTTCTTGTGGATCTCCTTTTCTGATTTTTCATCAGGGTAAGGCAGTGTTCCTTCCTGTTATTCATTATTTTGTTCAGGCTTTGGTTCTTATCAAACCTGTCATTAAGCCAATTTCTCCTCCTTGGAGTTTTAATTTGATTCTAAAGGCTTTACAGGCTCTTCTATTTGAGCATATGTTTTCTCTAGACATTATTTACTTTCATGGAACGTATTGTTCTTTTCTTTCATGTAATTAACAAGAGTCCATGAGCTAGTGACGTATGGGATATACATTCCTACCAGGAGGGGCAAAGTTTCCCAAACCTTAAAATGCCTATAAATACACCCCTCACCACACCCACAAATCAGTTTTACAAACTTTGCCTCCAAGGGGGTGGTGAAGTAAGTTTGTGCTAGATTCTACGTTGATATGCGCTCCGCAGCAAGTTGGAGCCCGGTTTTCCTCTCAGCGTGCAGTGAATGTCAGAGGGATGTGAAGAGAGTATTGCCTATTGAATGCAGTGATCTCCTTCTACGGGGTCTATTTCATAAGGTTCTCTGTTATCGGTCGTAGAGATTCATCTCTTACCTCCCTTTTCAGATCGACGATATACTCTTATATTTACCATTTCCTCTACTGATTCTCGTTTCAGTACTGGTTTGGCTTTCTACAAACATGTAGATGAGTGTCCTGGGGTAAGTAAGTCTTATTTTCTGTGACACTCTAAGCTATGGTTGGGCACTTTATTTATAAAGTTCTAAATATATGTATTCAAACATTTATTTGCCTTGACTCAGAATGTTCAACTTTCCTTATTTCCAGACAGTCAGTTTCATATTTGGGATTATGCATTGAATTATCATATTTTTTCTTACCTCAAAAATTTGACTTTTTTCCCTGTGGGCTGTTAGGCTCGCGGGGGCTGAAAATGCTTCATTTTATTGCGTCATTCTTGGCGCGGACTTTTTTGGCGCAAAAATTCTTTTCCGTTTCCGGCGTCATACGTGTCGCCGGAAGTTGCGTCATTTTTTGACGTTATTTTGCGCCAAAAATGTCGGCGTTCCGGATGTGGCGTCATTTTTGGCGCCAAAAGCATTTAGGCGCCAAATAATGTGGGCGTCTTATTTGGCGCTAAAAAATATGGGCGTCGCTTTTGTCTCCACATTATTTCAGTCTCATTTTTCATTTGCTTCTGGTTGCTAGAAGCTTGATGTTTGGCATTTTTTCCCATTCCTGAAACTGTCTTATAAGGAATTTGATCTATTTTGCTTTATATGTTGTTTTTTCTCTTACATATTGCAAGATGTGCTCACGTTGCATCTGAGCCAGAAGATACTACAGGAAAACCACTGCCTGCTGGATCTACCAAAGCTAAGTGTATCTGCTGTAAACTTTTGGTAGCTATTCCTCCAGCTGTTGTTTGTAATAATTGTCATGACAAACTTGTTAAAGCAGATAATATTTCCTTTAGTGATGTACCATTGCCTGTTGCAGTTCCCTCAACATCTAAGGTGCAGAATGTTCCTGATAACATAAGAGATTTTGTTTCTGAATCCATAAAGAAGGCTTTGTCTGTTATTTCTCCTTCTAGTAAACGTAAAAAGTCTTTTAAATCTTCTCTCTCTACAGATGAATTTTTAAATGAACACCATCATTCTGATTCTTTGGACTCTTCTGGTTCAGAGGATTCTATCTCAGAGATTGATGCTGATAAATCTTCATATTTATTTAAGATGGAATTTATTCGCTCTTTACTTAAAGAAGTACTAATTGCTTTAGAAATAGAGGATTCTAGTCCTCTTGATACTAATTCTAAACGTTTTAAGCAATTATATCCTGTTCCGCCTGACAGGTTAGAATTTTGGGACAAAATCCCTAAAGTTGATGGGGCTATTTCTACCCTTGCTAAACGTACTACCATTCCTACGTCAGATGGTACCTCGTTTAAGGATCCTTTAGATAGAAAAATTGAATCTTTTCTAAGAAAAGCTTATCTATGTTCAGGTAATCTTCTTAGACCTGCTATATCATTGGCTGATGTTGCTGCAGCTTCAACTTTTTGGTTGGAAACTCTAGCGCAACAAGTAACAAATCGTGATTCTCATGATATTATTATTCTTCTCCAGCATGCTAATAATTTCATCTGTGATGCCATTTTTGATATTATTAGAGTTGATGTTAGGTTTATGTCTCTGGCTATCTTAGCCAGAAGAGCTTTATGGCTTAAGACCTGGAATGCTGATATGGCTTCTAAATCAACTCTACTTTCCATTTCTTTCCAGGGAAACAAATTATTTGGTTCTCAGTTGGATTCTATTATTTCAACTGTTACTGGTGGGGAAAGGAACTTTTTTACCACAGGATAAAAAGTCTAAAGGTAAAAACAGGGCTAACAATCGTTTTCGTTCCTTTCGTTTCAACAAAGAACAAAAGCCTGATCCTTCGTCCTCAGGAGCAGTTTTCAGTTTGGAAACCATCTCCAGTCTGGAATAAATCCAAGCCTGCTAGAAAGGCAAAGCCTGCTTCTAAGTTCACATGAAGGTACGGCCCTCATTCCAGTTCAGCTGGTAGGGGGCAGGTTACGTTTTTTCAAAGAAATTTGGATCAATTCTGTTCACAATCTTTGGATTGTGAACATTGTTTCAGAAGGGTACAGAATTGGTTTCAAGATGAGACCTCCTGCAAAGAGATTTTTTCTTTCCCATGTCCCAGTAAATCCAGTGAAAGCTCAAGCATTTCTGAATTGTGTTTCAGATCTAGAGTTGGCTGGAGTAATTATGCCAGTTCCAGTTCCGGAACAGGGGATGGGGTTTTATTCAAATCTCTTCATTGTACCAAAGAAGGAGAATTCCTTCAGACCAGTTCTGGATCTAAAATTATTGAATCGTTATGTAAGGATACCAACGTTCAAGATGGTAACTGTAAGGACTATATTGCCTTTTGTTCAGCAAGGGAATTATATGTCCACAATAGATTTACAGGATGCATATCTGCATATTCCGATTCATCCAGATCATTATCAGTTCCTGAGATTCTCTTTTCTAGACAAGCATTACCAATTTGTGGCTCTACCGTTTGGCCTTGCTACAGCTCCAAGAATTTTCACAAAGATTCTCGGTGCCCTTCTGTCTGTAATCAGAGAACAGGGTATTGTGGTATTTCCTTATTTGGACGATATCTTGGTACTTGCTCAGTCTTTACATTTAGCAGAGTCTCATACGAATCGACTTGTGTTGTTTCTTCAAGATCATGGTTGGAGGATCAATTTACCAAAAAGTTCTTTGATTCCTCAAACAAGGGTAACCTTTCTGGGTTTCCAGATAGATTCAGTGTCCATGACTCTGTCTTTAACAGACAAGAGACGTCTAAAATTGATTACAGCTTGTCGAAACCTTCAGTCTCAATCATTCCCTTCGGTAGCCTTATGCATGGAAATTCTAGGTCTTATGACTGCTGCATCGGACGCGATCCCCCTTTGCTCGTTTTCACATGCGACCTCTTCAGCTCTGTATGCTGAACCAATGGTGCAGGGATTACACGAAGATATATCAATTAATATCTTTAAAACCGATTGTTCGGCACTCTCTAACGTGGTGGACAGATCACCTTCGTTTAATTCAGGGGGGCTTCTTTTGTTCTTCCGACCTGGACTGTAATTTCAACAGATGCAAGTCTCACAGGTTGGGGAGCTGTGTGGGGATCTCTGACGGCACAAGGAGTTTGGGAATCTCAGGAGGTGAGATTACCGATCAATATCTTGGAACTCCGTGCAGTTTTCAGAGCTCTTCAGTTTTGGCCTCTTCTGAAGAGAGAATCGTTCATTTGTTTTCAGACAGACAATGTCACAACTGTGGCATACATCAATCATCAAGGAGGGACTCACAGTCCTCTGGCTATGAAAGAAGTATCTCGAATTTTGGTTTGGGCGGAATCCAGCTCCTGTCTAATCTCTGCGGTTCATATCCCAGGTGTAGACAATTGGGAAGCGGATTATCTCAGTCGCCAAACGTTGCATCCGGGCGAATGGTCTCTTCACCCCAGAGGTATTTCTTCAGATTGTTCAAATGTGGGGGCTCCCAGAGATAGATCTGATGGCCTCTCATCTAAACAAGAAACTTCCCAGGTATCTGTCCAGATCCCGGGATCCTCAGGCGGAGGCAGTGGATGCATTATCACTTCCTTGGAAGTATCATCCTGCCTATATCTTTCCGCCTCTAGTTCTTCTTCCAAGAGTAATCTCCAAGATTCTGAGGGAATGCTCGTTTGTTCTGCTAATAGCTCCGGCATGGCCTCACAGGTTTTGGTATGCGGATCTTGTCCGGATGGCATCTTGCCAACCATGGACTCTTCCGTTAAGACCAGACCTTCTGTCACAAGGTCCTTTTTTCCATCCGGATCTGAAATCCTTAAATTTAAAGGTATGGAGATTGAACGCTTGATTCTTGGTCAAAGAGGTTTCTCTGACTCCGTGATTAATACTATGTTACAGGCTCGTAAATCTGTATCTCGAGAGATATATTATAGAGTCTGGAAGACTTATATTTCTTGGTGTCTTTCTCATCATTTTTCTTGGCATTCTTTTAGAATACCGAGAATTTTACAGTTTCTTCAGGATGGTTTAGATAAGGGTTTGTCCGCAAGTTCTTTGAAAGGACAAATCTCCGCTCTTTCTGTTCTTTTTCACAGAAAGATTGCTATTCTTCCTGATATTCATTGTTTTGTACAAGCTTTGGTTCGTATAAAACCTGTCATTAAGTCAATTTCTCCTCCTTGGAGTTTGAATTTGGTTCTGGGAGCTCTTCAAGCTCCTCCGTTTGAACCTATGCATTCATTGGACATTAAATTACTTTCTTGGAAAGTTTTGTTCCTTTTGGCCATCTCTTCTGCTAGAAGAGTTTCTGAATTATCTGCTCTTTCTTGTGAGTCTCCTTTTCTGATTTTCATCAGGATAAGGCGGTGTTGCGAACTTCTTTGAATTTTTACCTAAAGTTGTGAATTCCAACAACATTAGTAGAGAAATTGTGGTTCCTTCATTATGTCCTAATCCTAAGAATTCTAAGGAGAAATCGTTGCATTCTTTGGATGTTGTTAGAGCTTTGAAATATTATGTTGAAGCTACGAAATCTTTCCGTAAGACTTCTAGTCTATTTGTTATCTTTTCCGGTTCTAGGAAAGGCCAGAAAGCTTCTGTCATTTCTTTGGCATCTTGGTTGAAATCTTTAATTCATCTTGCCTATGTTGAGTCGGGTAAAATTCCGCCTCAGAGAATTACAGCTCATTCTACTAGGTCAGTATCTACTTCCTGGGCGTTTAGGAATGAAGCTTCGGTTGACCAGATCTGCAAAGCAGCAAATTGGTCCTCTTTGCATACTTTTACTAAATTCTACCATTTTGATGTATTTTCTTCTTCTGAAGCAGTTTTTGGTAGAAAAGTTCTTCAGGCAGCGGTTTCAGTTTGAATCTTCTGCTTATGTTTTTTGTTAAACTTTATTTTGGGTGTGGATTATTTTCAGCAGGAATTGGCTGTCTTTATTTTATCCCTCCCTCTCTAGTGACTCTTGTGTGGAAAGATCCACATCTTGGGTAGTCATTATCCCATACGTCACTAGCTCATGGACTCTTGTTAATTACATGAAAGAAAACATAATTTATGTAAGAACTTACCTGATAAATTCATTTCTTTCATATTAACAAGAGTCCATGAGGCCCACCCTTTTTGTGGTGGTTATGATTTTTTTGTATAAAGCACAATTATTCCAATTCCTTATTTTATATGCTTCGCACTTTTTTTCTTATCACCCCACTTCTTGGCTATTCGTTAAACTGATTTGTGGGTGTGGTGAGGGGTGTATTTATAGGCATTTTAAGGTTTGGGAAACTTTGCCCCTCCTGGTAGGAATGTATATCCCATACGTCACTAGCTCATGGACTCTTGTTAATATGAAAGAAATGAATTTATCAGGTAAGTTCTTACATAAATTATGTTTTTAGACATCTCTTCAGCTAGAACAATTTTTAATTATCTGTTCTTTCTTGTGAGTCTCCTTTTTCTGATTTTTTCATCAGGATAAGGTGGTTTTTGCTATCCTCATTTCAATTCTTACCTAAAGTTGTGATTTCTATCAACATTAGGGAGGAATTATTGTCTTTTCCTAAGACTTCTTTGTTAAGATTCTTACATTCTTTGGATATGGTAAGAGTTTTGAAATCTTATGTTGAAGCTATTCAGATTTCAGATAGTCTTCTAGTCCCCTGTTTCTCAACAGCCGGGCCGTAGCCAAGTACCGGGCCGTGATAGCCCTGCTGGTGGGCCCTGACCTGTCATGCCCCCACTGCACACTCTTACCCCACTGCAAGGTGCAGACTGAGACCAATCAAGGCCCCAGGAACACTGTCTCACACTGACCAAAATGTATTAAATTGTATGCAAATGAACATGGTAGCCTTCCTGCCCTGCCCTCAACAGGCCCCTCATCCTCCAGAGCCAGGACCCCCAACATTAAGGGCCAGAGAAAGGGCACCCAACCTCCAGGGCCAGACCCCATACTCAATGGCCCTCACAGTGACAGACCCCTGCCAGGGCCCCCACTAAACCCACACTTATTTGCTTAGTTACTGATAGAGCAACCGAAAACTCCAGCTTAAGGAATGCACCAAGATCCGTGGAGATACCATTTGTGGGCCCCACTACTTGCTGTTCCCTCGGCCCAGGTCCTATTTGCCTGGATGATCAGACCGCCCCTGTTGCTCACTATATATATATATATATATATATATATATATATATATAACTACTGGGCCCCGGACATGTCTAGCTAAAATTTACCGGGCCTTGAGGTCACTTTGGTTGTGAACCACTGTTCTAGTCTATTTGTTATCTTTTCTGGTGTTAGGAAGGTCAAAAGGCTTCTGCCATTTATTTGGCATCTTGCTTAAACTTTTGATTCATCATGCTTATTTGGAGTCGGGTGGATTCCCGCCTCGGAGGATTACGGCTCATTCTACTAGGTAAGTTTCTACTTCCTGGGCTTTTTAAGAATGAAGCTTCTGTTGATCAGATTTGCACAGCAATGACTTGGTCTTCTTTGCATACTTTTACTATGTTCTACCATTTTGATGTTTTTTCTTCTTTAGAAGCAGTTTTGGTAGAATGGTACTTCAGGCAGCTGTTTCAGTTTCATTCTTCTGCTTATATTTTCAGGTTTTTTTCATTATAAAAATTGAAACTTTTTTGATTTGGGTAGTGGATTAATTTTTCAGCGGAATTGGCTGTCTTTATTTTTTCCCTCCCTCTCTAGTGACTCTTGCGTGGAAGTTCCACATCTTGGGTATTTATTATCCCATACGTCACTAGCTCATGGACTCTTGCTAATTACATGAAAGAAAACATAATTTATGTAAGAACTTACCTGATAAATTCATTTCTTTCATATTAGCAAGAGTCCATGAGGCCCACCCTTTTTGTGGTGGTTATGATTTTTTTGTATAAAGCACAATTATTCCAATTCCTTATTTGATGCTTTCGCTTTTTTCTTATCACCCCACTTCTTGGCTATTCGTTAAACTGAATTGTGGGTGTGGTGAGGGGTGTATTATAGGCATTTTGAGGTTTGGGAAACTTTGCCCCTCCTGGTAGGAATGTATATCCCATACGTCACTAGCTCATGGACTCTTGCTAATATGAAAGAAATGAATTTATCAGGTAAGTTCTTACATAAATTATGTTTCTCCTACATTGGTGTGTCCGGTCCACGGCTTCATCCTTACTTGTGGGAATATTCTCTTCCCCAACAGGAAATGGCAAAGAGAGCACAGCAAAAGCTGCCCATATAGCTCCCCCTCTGGCTCCGCCCCCCAGTCATTCTCTTTGCCGCTCTGAACAAGTAGCATCTCCACGGGGATGGTAAAGAGTATGTGGTGTTAGTTGTAGTTTTTATTTCTTCTATCAAGAGTTTGTTATTTTAAAATAGTGCCGGTTTGTACTATTTACTCTACAACAGAAAGTGATGAAGAGTTCTGTTTAAAGAGGAGTATGATTTTGGCAGCAGTAACTAAAATCCATTGCTGTTCCCACGCAGGACTGTTGAGCCCAGAGAACTTCAGTTGGGGGGAACAGTTTGCAGACTTTTCTGCTCAAGGTATGACTAGTCCATTTTCTAACAAGACATAGTAATGCTAGAAGACTGTCATTTTCCCTTATGGGATCAGTAAGCCATTTTTCTTAGACTCATAACAGAATGAAGGCTTATTAATGGGCTATATACTGGTTGACACTATTGTGGGCTAAATCGATTGATTTATACAATATTTATATGTCTTTTGGAGTGTTTTGGAACTTGAAAACACTTTGGTAACGTTTTTTATTCGCCTGGCAGTCGTTTAGACACCTAATCTAGTCAGGAAGGGCCCTTCACTCTGGTATGCAGAGGGAGGAGGCCTCAATTTCGCGCCTTAATTGCGCAGTTACTTCTGGAAGCAGTGCATGCAGCTTCATGTGAGAGGGTCCTGTGGCCATAAAAAACGATTCTAGAAGGCTTATTTCTGTGGTGAATAACCCCCAAGGAAAGGTAAAGCCGCAGCAGAGGCTGTGGCAGAGACTGTAGTGGGTTTAAACTGGTAAATTGAACAAATAGCTCCGGTATGCTCATCTAAGGGGTTACAAACTTGAAATTTGGTGTGCAATACTTTCAAAGCATTAAGACACTAGGGTGGAAATTTGGTAAGGATCGGATATTTCCTTCATAGTTTTTCACACATGCAGAAATAAAGTGTGCTCTGTTTAACATTTAAAGAGACAGTAACGGTTTTGTTTAAAAACCGGTTTTATTGCATTAATAGCCTGTATAAGTCTGTCTAACATGTCTGTACCTTCAGATAGAACATGTTCTGTGTGTATGGAGGCCAAGGTGGTCCCCCCTTTAAATGTATGTGAAAATTGTGCCGTGGCGTCCAAACAAAGTAAGGACAGTACTGTCACATTTAATAAGATTGCCCAAGATGATTCTTCAAGTGAAGGTAGTGGGGATAGTTCATCATCCTCTCCTTCTGTGTCAACACCAGTTATGCCCGCGCAGGCGACACCTAGTACATCTAGCGCGCCAATGCTTGTTACTATGCAACAATTAACGGCAGTAATGGATAATTCTATAGCTAATCTTTTATCCAAACTGCCAGCATTTCCAAGAAAGCGTGATTGCTCAAGGGTGCGCTGACGATAATTTGTTATACCCTCACACCAGTCAGAAGTGGCAGTGAGGGAGGGTCTGTCGGAGGGAGAAATTTCCGACTCAGGAAAAGTTTCTCAACAGGCAGAACCTGATATTGTGACGTTTAAATTTAAGTTAGAACATCTCCGCGCCCTGCTTAAGGAGGTGCTAACTACTCTGGACGATTGTGACTCTTTAGTGATTCCAGAGAAATTGTGCAAAATGGACAAATTCCTTGAGGTCCCTGTGCACGCTGATGCCTTTCCGATACCCAAAAGGGTGTCGGACATAGTGACTAAGGAGTGGGAGAAGCCAGGTATACCTTTTGTCCCACCTCCTATATTTAAGAAAATGTTCCCCATTGTCGACCCCAGAAGGGACGCATGGCAAACAGTTCCTAAGGTTGAGGGGGCAGTTTCTACGTTGGCCAAACGCACGACTATTCCCATTGAGGACAGTTGTGCTTTCAAAGATCCTATGGATAAAAAATTGGAAGGATTGCTTAAAAAGATATTTGTTCAGCAAGGTTTCCTTCTCCAACCAATTTCGTGCATTATTCCTGTCACAACGGCGGCGTCTTTTTGGTTCGAGGAACAGAAAATTCGCTCAATAAGGAGACTCCATATGAGGAAGTCATGGACAGAATTCACGCACTAAAGTTGGCTAATTCCTTTATTTTAGATGCCGCTTTGCAATTGGCGAAATTAGCGGCGAAAAATTCAGGTTTTGCAATTGTGGCGCGCAGAGCGCTTTGGCTAAATATTCCTTTCAAAGGTAAGACCCTTTTCGGGCCAGAATTGAAAGAGATTATTTCAGATATCCCACAGGATAGGCCTTTCAAGGCTAAGAACAAATCTAATTTTCGTTCCTTTCGCAATTTCAGGAACGGACCGTCTCCTAACTCTGCAGCCTCTAGACAATGCTTCCCAGGTTAAGCCAGCATGGAAACCAATGCAAGGCTGGAACAAGGGTAAACAGGCCAGGAAGCCTGCTGCTGCTACCAAGACAGCATGAAGGGGTAGCCCCCAATCCGGGACCGGATCTAGTAGGGGGCAGACTTTCTCTCTTTGCTCAGGCTTGGGCAAGAGATGTTCTGGATCCCTGGGCACTAGAAATAGTTTCTCAGGGTTATCTTCTAGAGTTCAAGGAACTGCCTCCAAGGGGAAGGTTCCACATGTCTCGCTTATCTTCAGACCAGATAAAGAGACAGGCATTCTTACATTGCGTAGGAGATCTATTAAAGATGGGAGTGATACACCCAGTTCCAACAGTGGAACAAGGTCGGGGGTTTTACTCAAACCTGTTTGTAGTTCCCAAAAAAGAGGGAACTTTCAGACCAATTCTGGATTTAAAAATTCTAAACAAATTCCTCAGAGTTCCATCGTTCAAAATGGAAACCATTCGAACGATTTTACCAACAATCCAGGAGGGTCAATACATGACTACCGTGGACTTAAAGGATGCGTACCTACATATTCCTATCCACAAAGATCATCATCAGTTCCTAAGGTTCGCCTTTCTGGACAAATATTACCAGTTCGTGGCTCTTCCGTTCGGTTTAGCCACTGCTCCCAGAATTTTCACAAAGGTGCTAGGGTCCCTTCTAGCGGTTCTAAGACCGAGGGGCATTGCAGTGGCGCCTTACCTAGACGACGCGTCGTCCTAATCCAAGCGTCGTCCCTTTCAAGATCAAGGGCTCATACAGACATTGTATTAGCTTTTCTCAGGTCTCACGGGTGGAAGGTGAACGTGGAAAAGAGTTCCCTGTCCCCGTCTACAAGGGTTCCCTTTCTGGGAACAATAATAGATCCTGTAGAAATGAAGATTTTTCTGACAGAGGTCAGAAAGTTAAAGCTTCTAAATGCTTGTCAAGTTCTTCAATCTATTCCTCAGCCTTCCATAGCTCAGTGCATGGAAGTAATAGGTCTAATGGTTGCAGCAATGGACGTGGTTCCTTTTGCTCGACTTCATCTAAGACCATTGCAACTGTGCACGCTCAAACAGTGGAATGGGGATTATGCAGACTTGTCTCCCCAGATTCAAGTAGACCAGTTAACCAGAGACTCACTCCGTTGGTGGTTGACTCAGGATCACCTGTCTCAGGGAATGAGTTTCCACAGACCAGAGTGGGTCATTGTCACGACCGACGCCAGTCTATTAGGCTGGGGCGCGGTCTGGGACTCCCTGAAAGCTCAGGGTGTATGGTCTCGGGAAGTGTCTCTTCTCCCGATAAACATTCTGGAACTGAGAGCGATATTCAATGCGCTCTGGGCTTGGCCTCAACTAGCGAAGGCCGGATTCATAAGATTTCAGTCGGACAACATGATGACTGTAGCTTACATCAATCATCAAGGGGGAACAAAGAGTTCCTTGGCGATGAGAGAGGTATCCAAGATCATCAAATGGGCGGAGGATCACTCCTGCCATCTATCTGCAATTCACATCCCAGGAGTGGACAACAGGGAGGCGGATTATTTGAGTCGTCAGACTTTTCATCCGGGGGAGTGGGAACTCCACCCGGAGGTCTTTGCCCAGTTAACTCAATTATGGGGCATTCCAGACATGGATCTGATGGCGTCTCGTCAGAACTTCAAGGTTCCTCGCTACGGGTCCAGATCCAGATATCCCAAAGCGGCACTAGTGGATGCATTAGTGGCGCCTTGGTCGTTCAACCTAGCTTATGTGTTTCCACCGTTTCCTCTCCTTCCCAGGCTCGTAGCCAGGATCAAACAGGAGAAGGCCTCGGTGATTCTGATAGCTCCTGCGTGGCCACGCAGGACTTGGTATGCAGACCTGGTGAATATGTCATCGGCCCCACCATGGAAGCTACCTTTGAGACAGGATCTTCTAGTACAAGGTCCATTCGAACATCCAAATCTAGTTTCTCTGCAGTTGACTGCTTGGAAATTGAACGCTTGATTTTATCTAAGCGTGGGTTTTCAGATTCAGTTATAGATACTCTGGTCCAAGCCAGAAAACCTGTGACTAGGAAAATTTACTGTAAAATATGGAAAAAATATATCTGTTGGTGTGAATCCAAGGGATTCTCTTGGAGTAAAATTAAAATTCCTAGGATTCTCTCCTTTCTCCAAGAGGGTTTGGATAAAGGGTTGTCAGCGAGCTCTCTAAAAGGAAAGATATCTGCTCTGTCTGTTTTGTTACACAAACGTCTGGCAGCAGTGCCAGATGTACAAGCATTTGTACAGGCCTTAGTCAGAATCAAGCCTGTTTACAGACCCATGACTCCTCCATGGAGTCTAAATTTAGTTCTTTCAGTTCTTCAAGGGGTTCCGTTTGAACCTTTGCATTCCATGGATATTAAGTTACTATCTTGGAAAGTTCTGTTTTTGGTTGCTATTTCTTCTGCTAGAAGAGTTTCTGAATTGTCTGCTTTGCAGTGTGATCCACCCTATCTGGTATTCCATGCAGATAAGGTTGTTTTGCGTACCAAACCTGGTTTTCTTCCAAAGGTGGTTTCCAGCAGGAATATTAACCAGGAAATAGTTGTTCCTTCTCTGTGTCCGAATCCAGTTTCGAAGAAGGAACGTTTGTTACACAATCTAGATGTGGTCCGTGCTTTAAAATTCTATTTAGATGCAACAAAGGATTTCAGACAGACTTCATCTTTGTTTGTCGTTTATTCTGGTAAGAGGAGAGGACAGAAAGCTACTGCTACCTCTCTTTCTTTTTGGCTGAAAAGCTTCATCCGATTGGCTTATGAGACTGCCGGATGGCAGCCTCCTGAACGAATTACAGCTCACTCTACTAGAGCTGTGGCTTCCACATGGGCCTTCAAGAACGAGGCTTCTGTTGATCAGATATGTAAGGCAGCGACTTGGTCTTCTCTGCACACTTTTGCAAAATTTTACAAATTTGATACTTATGCTTCTTCGGAGGCTATTTTTGGGAGAAAGGTTTTGCAAGCCGTGGTGCCTTAAGTTTAGGTAACCTGACTTGTTCCCTCCCTTCATCCGTGTCCTAAAGCTTTGGTATTGGTTCCCACAAGTAAGGATGAAGCCGTGGACCGAACACACCAATGTAGGAGAAAACAGAATTTATGCTTACCTGATAAATTTCTTTCTCCTACGGTGTGTCCGGTCCACTGCCCGCCCTGGCTTTTTAGTCAGGTTTCAAATTTTTTCTTTCTATACACTACAGTCACCACGGCACCCTATGGTTTCTCCTTTTTTCTCCTAACCGTCGGTCGAATGACTGGGGGGCGGAGCCAGAGGGGGAGCTATATGGGCAGCTTTTGCTGTGCTCTCTTTGCCATTTCCTGTTGGGGAAGAGAATATTCCCACAAGTAAGGATGAAGCCGTGGACCGGACACACTGTAGGAGAAAGAAATTTATCAGGTAAGCATAAATTCTGTTTTTTCGCGCCTCAGATGCGCAGTTGTATTTACTAAGCAAGCTCCAACTCCGGAGGGCCCTTGTGGAAGTATTGGGCCAAATCGAAGCTTTATCCCCATTTTTCCAATCCCTGAGGGCAGGTAGGCGGCACAGCAGGGCTGTGGCGAGGTGCTGGGGGTGTTTTTTCCGGATTTAGGCCTTATTATCGATCCGGTTTTCACAATAAAGGGTTAAATGTTTGTTTTTCTTGTGGGGCAAACTTAACTACACAAATTGAGTCTTATATCAAAAATTTGAAAAGATTGGTGTATTTTAAAGCAGTTTTGCAGAACGTGTATGCTTTTTTTTGTCTTAAAGGTGCAGTACCGTTTTTCAAGATTGTTATTTTTTAACTAAAGTGTTTTCAAGCTTATTTGTGGTCATTACTAGCCTGTTCAACATGTCTGACATTGAGGAAAGTCAATGTTCAATTTTTTTAGAAGCCATTGTGGAACACCCACTTAGAATGTGTCCCTCATGTACTGAAAGGTCAATAAATTGCAAAGAACATATTTTAGCTAATAAAAATATGTCGCAGGATGATTCTCAGTCAGAAGGGAATCAGGTTATGCCATCTAATTCTCCCCCAAGTGTCACAACCATTAACGCCCGCACAAGCGACGCCAAGTACTTCTAGTGCGTCTAATTCTTTCACCCTGCAAGATATGGCCGCAGTTATGAATACTACCCTCACAGAGGTTTTATCTAAACTGCCTGGGTTGCAGGGGAAGTGCAGTAGGTCTAGTGTGAGAACAAATGCTGAGCCCTCTGACACTTTATTAGCCATATCCGATGTACCCTCACAATGTTCTAAGTTGGGGGTGAGGGATTTGCTGTCTGAGGGAGAGATATCTGATTCAGGAAAGATGTTCCCTCAGACAGACTCAGATATGATGGCTTTTAAATTTAAACTAGAACACCTCCGCTTGTTGCTCAGGGAGGTTTTAGCGACTCTGGATGATTGTGACCCTATTGTAGTTCCAGAGAAATTGTGTAAAATGGACAGATATCTAGAGGTTCCTGCCTACACTGATGTTTTTCCAGTCCCTAAGAGGATTTCGGACATTGTTACTAAAGAGTGGGATAGACCATGTATTCCATTCGCTCCCCCTCCTACTTTTAAGAAAATGTTTCCCATATCAGACACCATGCGGGATTCGTGGCAGATGGTCCCTAAGGTGGAGAGAGCTATTTCTACCCTGGCTAAGCGTACAACTATACCTATTGAGGACAGTTGTGCTTTCAAAGATCCTATGGATAAAAAATTACAGCGTCTCCTAAAGAAAATATTTGTTCATCAGGGTTTTCTTCTGCAACCTATAGCGTGCATTGTTCTTGTAACTACTGCAGCTGCATTTTGGTTCGAGGCTCTGGAGGAGGCTCTTAAGGTTGAGACCCCATTAGATGATATTCTGGATAGAATTAGGGCTCTCAAGCTAGCCAATTCTTTCATTACAGATGCCGCTTTTCAACTGGCTAAATTAGCGGCAAAGAATTCAGGTTTTGCCATTTTAGCGTGTAGAGCGTTATGGCTTAAGTCCTGGTCTGCTGATGTGTCATCAAAATCTAAGCTATTAGCTATTCCTTTCAAGGGTAAGACCCTATTCGGGCCTGAACTGAAGGAGATAATTTCTGACATCACTGGAGGAAAAGGCCATGCCCTTCCTCAGCAGTGTTAATTTTGACGGCAAATTTCAATTTAGTCTTAGTTTTAGTCTTTTGACTAAAATGCCATTTTAGTTTTAGTCGTATTTTAGTCATCTGAATTGTTTTAGTTTTAGTCTAGTTTTAGACGACTGAATCTCCAGTAGATTTTAGTTGACTAAAATCTAAGGGGTTTAGTTAAAGTGTAATGCATTATTTAAGCATTTCTCTATCATTTGCAAACTGATAATATACAGCAGGAGTAAACATAACAACTGTTAATATTTATGGTATTAAGGTTTAAACATGCAATACTGACACAGATTTAGCCGTTGTGATATGTAACATCTTTATTAAACTTAAAATTAAATAAAACCAAGTTTCATAAACAAACAGAAGTACAACTTTAAAATATAAAAAACAAAACTGTAAACTGTATTGGCTGTATTGCACATATTACCCAATATAAAAACTTTAACAGTTCTCTGTTAATAATTAAAACAAGTATCAAGTAACTCAACACAACAAAAAGTTTCTGCAGCTAGCACAGGCATAACAAACCCATATTCGTGGTTTATGCTTATTTCTATAGGAAGAATCAATTGATTGTTCACAGATTTGTAAAATTTTCGGCAAATATTAGCACTGCTCTAGAACTTCAAACTCATGATATACTCCTGGAGTAAAGGTTTATTAACCTGTTTTTATTTGTGGTATTAAAGTTTGAACATGCAATACAGAGTTAACAGATTTAACTGTTGTGGTATAGAACATGTCTTTATTTATCTAAAAATTTAATAAAATTAAGTTTCGTAAATTTTACATAAGAGAAGTAATTGGATATGGATTGATTATAACACCTTGCATAAAATGTTTTTGTCAGCAAATTTTGATTTAGTTTTAGTCATAGTCTTTTGACTAAAATGTAATTTTGTATATATTATTTTTATTTATTACAAAACATTTGTTACACATACACATGTATTCAGGCAAAAGAATGAAACAAACAGTACAGAATCCCAAAAAGCACATTGCTAAACAACAGGTCTTAAGAAGTATAAATGCACCATATTGTCCAGTGGCTAGTACTTATTTCTTGCATATTCCGGCACCGAGGGTAAGCTTAGAATGCAGAAGTGAAAGTCTTTTGGATAAATGTCCTCTGTCGGTGATAGAAAAATTACATAGTAGTAATTGTCTAGGTTTCTATTTATAAGCCACAACTATAGCCTTACAGCCTGGACCACTTTATCAAGAATATACAAATACATACTGAAATTGGTCTAGCAAATGGATCTATCTGCAGTATATGTGTAAGAACTAACCCATAAATGAAATAAGCATGGTATTCAGTAGTGTAACAACAACAGGAAAACAAAAAAAAAGAAAAACAAATCAAATCAAGACAAAACATGTGTACTCAGTATTAACATGAACCTTCATTTCTTGAGACTTCAGGGGGAATAATCTATGTTGCCATTACCAGATTGTATGTAATATACTAATATTGATCATTTAATATTAGGAGACACTAAGGGTTTTGTTGCCTATTCTTTGTTACTGTGTTTGTATGACTCCCATAAAAATAACATATCCTCATATAGATCCAGATTTCCAGCTTGAAGGTAATAAAATCTTTCAAGTATGATATTCTGATCTACCAGTCTCCTCCAATCATTAGTGCATGGGGTTTTGGGTGTCTTCCAATATCAGGGTATCATTTGTTTAGCCACATTTACCATTATATGAAATAGTTGCCTCCTTATTTTGCAAGAGATTTGGGGCGGTTTTAGTAGCAGGGTCACTTCTGGGCTATGTATCAATTGAGTGTGCAGGACTGAATTTATTTCTGTATATATTTTTCCCCAAAACGCATTGATCGGGGTGCAGTCCCACCATATGTGTTTCATGTTTCCTATGTGGTTTCCACATCTCCAGCACAAGTTTGAGCATCTTGTATATATAAATTTGAGTTTAGCAGGGGTCAAATACCACCTCATCATTACTTTGATATTCGTTTCTTTTGTACCAGAGGAATGCGCTGATTTCGTTAAATTTCTAAACCATTTATACCATTCCTCTGATGTTATGTTTATGTTCAATTCCCTTTCCCAGCTCTTCGTGTATGTTGGAAGATTAGGAAATTTATTTTCTAAGACCATTTTATATAGGGTAGAGATTGACTTTTGGGATTTCCTGTTGTCTACGCATGCTTGTTCAAACTGAGTGAGGGGTCTAAGAAGGTCTGATTTACACCTGTGTGAGTAGATAAAATGTCTAACTTGGTGGTATCTAAACCAGGAAGAGAAAAATGGGAGTTCAAGATTTTCTATTTGCTGTTTGGTTTTTAACTTACCCTTTTCTAGAAGGATAAAGATTGGAATCTGGGAGGTATACGCTGGGTTTGGGGATTGTGTAAGTGTGAGGCCCGGGGGGAATTCCTGGTTAAGTAGAATTTTTGTGAGTGGGGAGTATCTAGTAGTTATTTTTTTGTATGATTTTAGAATATGTAGCCAGTCCCTCCAAGTTTCGTTTGATATTGAAAGTGCCGAAAGGGCCTCTTGTTTAAAAGCTGGAATATCCCAGCAGTAACTCCCTATGTTCTCTACACCTGCCATATAGCTTTCTATCTGGGTCCAGCTTTTGGAATTGTCACCCTGGAAGTTGTACCACTCTACTATCCTCTGCAGGGAAATTGCCAACTTGTAAGAGCGAATATGTGGCACTCCAAGACCACCCCTGGCTGGTATTGCATACATTGTGCCTTTATTAATTCGTGGAGGCCTACGGTGCCAAATGTAATCGTTCATGATCTTTTGTAAAATGTCTATTTCTTTTGAAATGTTTGAGATAGGTACGGTTTGTAACAAATAAAGAGCTTTGGGTAAGAGGACCATTTTGGCAGCCTGGATACGCCCCAGCCAGGAGATGTTCTTCAACAGCCAGGAGGAGGTCAGCGAGTGAAATTCGTTAATCAATTCCCCATAGTTAAGTTTACGTGTACTATTTAAGTTAGGGGTTAGATAGATACCTAAATATCTCAAATACTGTGTTTGGGCTTTCATTGGACATTTGGCTTTAATTGCTTCCAGGGATTGTGTTGTAATATTTATTGGTAGAAATTCTGATTTAGACATGTTAACTGAAAAATTGGAGACCTCACCGAATTGGAATAGTTCTCGCATGGTATGTGTTATAGAGTTTATGGGGTCTAGTAGGGTTAACAACAGGTCGTCCGCAAATATTGCTAGTTTGTGTATTCTTGTGCCAACTTTTATTCCATGTATGCGAGGGTTAGCCCTGATTTTAATGGCGAGTGGTTCAAGGGATAGTATGAACAGTAGTGGGGAGAGGGGGCAGCCCTGTCGCGACCCATTTCTAATTTCAAAGGTATCTGAGAGGGACCCATTTACCCTTACCTGAGCCGTTGGGTTGGAATATAAAGCTAAGATTTTCCTTATGAAGGGGGTAGGGAAGCCAAACCGTCTAAGCGTCTCGTCAAGGTAAGTCCAGTCCAGTCTGTCAAAAGCCTTTTCGGCGTCAGTTGAAAGAAAAATAGCTGGGGAGTCTGTTTTTGTGACATATTCGATTAAGTTAAGAACTTTGAGGGTGTTGTCCTTTGCCTCCCTATTGGGTACAAAGCCTGTCTGATCTTGGTGTATCAATAAAGGTAATATTGTGTTTATACGAGAGGCTAGAATCTTAGCATATAACTTCAGGTCAGTATTGAGCAGGGATATTGGACGGAAGTTAGCTGGAGTGTCCGGAGTTTTCCCTGGTTTTTACAATATTGTGATTTGGGCTTGGAGCATAGTGTCGGGGAAAGGGAGATTATCCGAGATAGAGTTAAATAGTACTGTTAGATGGGGAGCTAATTGTTTAGCAAAGGTTTTATAATAGAGGCCTGAGAAGCCATCTGGCCCTGGTGCTTTATTGGGTTTTAAATGTTTAATAGCCTCCAGTACTTCCTTGGTGGAGATGGGCTGATCTAGCGTGTCCTTATGTTCGGGGGATAATTGTGGTAGTATTACTTGGTCTAAATATTGGTGGCATTTTTGGGAGTGTGTCACAGCGTTCCTCTGTGGGAACAAATTATACAGTTTGTGATAGAAGGCCTTAAATTCAGCTGCTATGGTGTGTGTGTCTTCTACATGCTTGCCTGCTTGATTTTTAATAGAGTGTATATACGTATTTTTTTTTTTGTGCTCTGGCCAGCCAACGTCCAGATTTATTACCCTCCCTATAAAATGTCTGGTTGAATGACAATAGTTGTTGGTGAGTAGCAATTTGAAGCATCCTATTAAGTTGATTCCTTTTATCATTTAAATTATCTAATATTTGTGTGTTGTCTGGGGATTTTTTATGGAGGAAATCTAATCTCGAAATTGCCTTAGCTAAGGTCATATGCTCTTCCCTTTTTAGCTTGGCTAGTTGAGCTTTAAGTTTAATAAGCTCCCCCCTGATAGTGCTTTTGTGGGCTTCCCATATGGTCGTGATGTTTACATCTGGGGTGACATTGATTGTGAAATATGATTTAATAATTTTTGCTAGATCTTTAACCCTTTTTCTCCCCCTAAGCAAACACTCATCTAGCCTCCACTGGAAGGGTCTAATGGGGGCTGAAGGCCATATAATTTTACATGAGACCAGAGAGTGGTCTGACCAGGTGGTGTGGATTATATTCGCTTCTTTTATATAAGAAAGAACCATATGGTCTACAAAAATGTAGTCCAACCTAGAATAACACTTTTTTGGACTAGAAAAGAAAGTGAAATCTTTTTTTTGTGGGTTTAAATACCTCCACGTGTCATGCACCCCTAGTGATTTGAAATTCTGCCAAATATTTTCTAGATGTGGAGTTTTTCCTCTTGTATCCGGGTTGGTACAGTCTAACGTGGGATTGAGGGGAACATTTAAATCTCCGGCCATAACCAGAGAACCTTTGGAATTGTCCAGTATTTTATTAGTGATATGTTGAATAAATCTGTGTTGGTGCCTGTTAGGGGCGTAAAAGTTTACTATTGTGATAGGTTTACCAAAAAGAAGTCCCGAAAGACACAAAAATCTGCCCTCTTTATCCTGTTCAATATGGGTTTTGGTGAACGGTATAGACTTATGTATTAATATCCCCACTCCATTAATTTTTTTTGAGGGATGTGTGCTATGGAAGTGCTGGGGATAGTATGATGAGAAAAATTTGGGGATATGGTTGGATTTAAAATGGGTTTCTTGAAGTAGTAGGATGTGCCCCCCTTTTTTGTGTAAATCTAAAAGTGCCATTCTACGTTTGTTAGGGCAGTTTAGACCCTTAGCATTTTGTGTGATAACATTTAGCACCTGAGGTGCGTTTCTACTCTTGCATGACATTGAACAAGTTTCCTACAGCTACTTTCCCACCTGAGTGTCTGCATTTTCCTGACTTACAGTTTAAGTCCAAGAACCTGAAAGTACACAGAAATAAAAATAAAAGTAAAACATAATACCAACATTTTCTAATCCCTTCAAATGAAAGGAGAAATAACATTAGAACATACATCAAGAGAAAAAACATCTCCTAACTGGCTAAGAACAAAATTTAGCAATCAGAGAGTTAAACGTACTCAGTAACTTAGATTCACAATATCATTAGCAATATATATTATTTTATTTTATTTTTTTTTTATTTTTTTGACTAGCTGTTCGACATTTTTGTATTAGGTTTCAAATACAAACCATCAGATGATATGAGTCCCTCAGTTGGGTTTACCATAAAGAGCAGCTCTATGAGTGAGCTGAGATGTGGAAAAAGTCTCATTCACCCCTTTTCGGACACTGCAGCCTGGCTGTTTGTGGTGTTTCTTCTCGTCCTCCTCTGCTGGACCTGCTGCCATTCTTTTCTCTGTGGAAGGGATGTGCCTCCCAACTCCGCAGTTCGATGCTTCAGGGTGGATTGACTCTCCCCCATCTCTGGAGCTGTGATATTCAGGTCTTTGCAAACAATCGGAATGTCATTTGGGGAAGTGCAGAGGAATCGCCTACCTCTCCACATGATAGACAGCTGGAAGGGAAAGCCCCAACGATATGGGATATTCAGTTTTCGTAGTAGTGTGGTTAGGGGTTTAAGTTCCCTTCTTTTAGTAAGTGTCCTTTGCGAGAGATCTGCGAATAGTTGGAGGTCTGCGTTTTCAAATTTGATGGGTTGATGTTCCCTGGCCAACTTCATGATCTCTTCCTTTATTTGGAAATTTGTGATGCAGACAATGACGTCCCTAGGAGGCTGCAAGTCAGCCGGCCTAGGGCGTAATGCCCGGTGCGCTCTGTCAATGTCAAGCTTTTATCTTGGAAAGTTCTGTTTTTGATGGCTATTTCCTCGGCTCGAAGAGTCTCTGAATTATCTGCCTTACATTGTGATTCTCCTTATCTGATTTTCCATTCAGACAAGGTAGTTCTGCGTACTAAACCTGGGTTTTTACCTAAGGTAGTTTCTAACAGGAATATCAATCAGGAGATTGTTGTTCCATCATTATGTCCTAATCCTTCTTCAAAGAAGGAACGACTTTTGCATAATCTGGACGTAGTCCGTGCCCTGAAGTTCTATTTACAGGCAACTAAAGATTTTCATCAAACTTCTTCCCTGTTTGTCGTGTACTCTGGACAGAGGAGAGGTCAAAAAGCTTCGGCAACCTCTCTCTCCTTTTGGCTTCGTAGCATAATACGTTTAGCCTATGAGACTGCTGGACAGCAGCCCCCTGAAAGAATTACAGTTCATTCCACTAGAGCTGTGGCTTCCACCTGGGCCTTTAAGAATGAGGCCTCTGTTGAAAAGATTTGCAAGGCTGCAACTTGGTCTTCGCTTCACACTTTTTAAAAATTTTACAAATTTGACACTTTTGCTTCTTCGGAGGCTGTTTTTGGGAGAAAGGTTCTACAGGCAGTGGTTCTTTCCGTTTGAGTTCCTGCCTTGTCCCTCCCATCATCCGTGTACTTTAGCTTTGGTATTGGTATCCCATAAGTAATGGATGATCCGTGGACTGAATACACTTAACAAGAGAAAACATAATTTATGCTTACCTGATAAATGTATTTCTCTTGTAGTGTATTCAGTCCACGGCCCGCCCTGTCTTTTTTTTAAGGCAGATCTAAATTTTAATTAAAACTCCAGTCACCACTGCTCCCTATGGTTTCTCCTTTCTTGTCTTGTTTCGGTCGAATGACTGGATATGACATGTGAGGGGAGGAGCTATATAGCAGCTCTGCTTTGGGTGATCCTCTTGCAACTTCCTGTTGGGAAGGAAATATATCCCATAAGTAATGGATGATCCGTGGACTGAATACACTACAAGAGAAATAAATTTATCAGGTAAGCATAAATTATGTTTTTTCACTGTTTTGTAAAATTGTGTGCGCTTTTTATTACTTAAAGGCACAGTACCGTTTTTTTCAAATTGTGTTTTTTATTTGATTAAAGTGTTTTCCAAGCCTGTTTGCATATAATACTAATCTGTTTAACATGTCTGACACTAAGGAAAAGCCTTGCTCTATGTGTTCAGTAGCCATTTTGGAACCCCCACTTAAAATGTGTCCCAAGTGCACTAATGTGTCTATGCAGTTTAAAGATCATATTGTGTCACTTAAAAATGTAGCCCAAGATGATTCTATGACAGAAGGTAATGAAGATAGTCCACCTTCCTCTCCCCAAGTGTCACCACCAGTTACGCCTGCGCAAGCAATACCTAGTACCTCTAGTGCACTGGCACCTATTACATTGCAACAACTAGCGACAGTTATGGATAATTCCCTTGCGGCCTTTCTATCCAAGCTGCCAGTTTTTCCTACAAAGCTGGCTAATTCTTTTATCACAGATGCTGTGTTGCAATTAGCTAAGTTAGTGGAAAAAAATTCAGGTTTTGCCATTATGGCGCGCAGAGCGCTTTGGCTCAAGTCATGGTCGGCCGATGTGTCGTCCAAAACAAAATGACTAAATATCCCTTTCAAGGGAAAGACCCTTTTCGGGCCCGAGTTGAAAGGTATTATTTCGGATATCACCGGGGGAAAGGGCCATGCCCTCCCGCAAGATAGGCCTTTTAAGGCTAAAATCAAGGCTAATTTTCGTTACTTTCGCAACTTCAGGAGCGGTCCTGCTTCAACCTCTGCAACCGGAAAGCAAGAGGATAATGCTTCACAGCCCAAGGCAACCTGGAAGCCTTTGCAGGGCTGGAACAAGGGTAAACAGGCCAAGAAGCCTGCAGCTGCTACTAAGACAGCATGAAGGGGTAGCCCCCGATCCGGGACCGGATCTGGTAGGGGGCAGACTCTCTCTCTTCACTCAGGCTTGGGCAAGAGATGTTCCCGATCCCTGGACATTAGAAATCGTTACTCAGGGATATCTTCTGGAATTCAAGGACTCCCCTCCGAGGGGAAGGTTCCACATTTCTCGTCTGTCTTCAGACCAGACAAAGAAAGAGGCGTTCTTACGCTGTGTAGAAGATCTACTCAAGATGGGAGTGATATATCCAGTTCCAATTACAGAACAAGGACTGGGTTTTTACTCAGACCTGTTTGTGGTTCCCAAAAAAGGAAGGAACTTTCAGGCCAATCCTGGATCTAAAAATTCTAAACAAATTCCTCAGAGTCCCATCATTCAAGATGGAGACCATTCGGACAATCTTACCAATGATCCAGGAAGGTCAATATATGACTACCGTGGATCTAAAGGATGCGTACCTACATATTCCTATCCACAAAGATCATCATCAGTTCCTAAGGTTCGCCTTTTCTGGACAAGCATTACCAGTTCGTGGCCCTTCCCTTCGGGTTGGCCATCGCTCCCAGAATTTTCACAAAAGTGCTAGGGTCCCTTCTGGCGGTACTAAGACCGCGGGGCATTGCAGTAGCACCTTATCTGGACGACATCTTAATACAGGCGTCGTCTTTTCCCAGAGCCAAGGCTCATACGGAGATTGTTCTGGCCTTTCTAAGGTCTCACGGGTGGAAGGTGAACATCAAAAAAAGTTCTCTGTCCCCGCTCACAAGGGTTCCCTTACTGGGAACATTAATAGACTCTGTAGAAATGAAGATATTTCTGACGGAGGTCAGAAAATTAAATTTAACTACTTGCCGATTTCTTCATTCCATTCCTCGGCCATCTGTAGCTCAGTGCATGGAGGTAATTGGATTAATGGTAGCGGCAATGGACGTAATCCCTTTTGCTCGAATACATCGCAGACCACTGCAACTGTGCATGCTCAAACAGTGGAATGGGGATTATGCAGATTTGTCTCCTCAAATACAATTGGACCAGAAAACCAGAGATTCTCTTCTCTGGTGGTTGTCTCAGGATCACCTGTCTCAGGGAATGTGCTTCCGCAGACCGGAGTGGATCATTGTAACGACCGATGCCAGTCTTTTAGGCTGGGGCGCGGTCTGGGACTCCCTGAAAGCTCAGGTCCTATGGTCTCGGGAAGAGTCTCTTCTCCCGATAAACATTTTGGAACTCAGAGCGATATTCAACACGCTCCAGGCATGGCCTCAACTAGCGGCGGCCAAATTCATCAGATTTCAGTCGGACAACATCACGACTGTAGTGTACATCAATCATCAGGGGGGAACAAAGAGTTCCCTAGCGATGAAGGAAGTAACCAAAATAATCAGGTGG
Organism: Bombina bombina; assembly: GCF_027579735.1. NCBI lineage: Eukaryota > Metazoa > Chordata > Amphibia > Anura > Bombinatoridae > Bombina > Bombina bombina. The sequence continues at coordinate 973,535,496 of NC_069503.1, forward strand.
GCGGAGGATCACTCCTGCCATCTCTCAGCAATTCACATCCCAGGAGTAGACAACTGGGAGACGAATTTTCTAAGTCGTCAGACTTTTCACCCGGGGGAGTGGGAACTCCACCCGGAGGTTTTTGCTCAGCTGACCCAGCTATGGGGCATTCCAGAATTGGATCTGATGGCGTCCCGTCAGAACACCAAACTTCCTCTTTACGGATCCAGGTCCAGGGACCCCAAGGCGGCATTGATAGATGCTCTAGTAGCGCCTTGGTCCTTCAGTCTGGCTTATGTCTTTCCACCGTTTCCCCTTCTCCCTCTGCTGGTAGCCAGAATCATACAGGAGAAGGCTTCGGTAATTCTGATAGCGCCTGCGTGGCCACGCAGGATTTGGTATGCAGACCTAGTGGACATGTCATCTGTCCCACCATGGACACTGCCAAAGAGGCAGGATCTTCTAATACAGGGTCCATTCAAGCATCCAAATCTAGTTTCTCTGCAGCTGACTGCTTGGAGATTGAACGCTTAATTTTATCTAAGCGTGGTTTCTCTGAATCAGTTATAGATACTCTGATCCAGGCTAGAAAGCCTGTCACCAGGAATATTTACTATAAGATATAGCGGAAATATCTTTGTTGGTGTGAATCCAAGGGTTACTCGTGGAGTAAGATTAGGATTACAAGGATATTGTCTTTTCTCCAAGAAGGATTGGAGAAAGGTTTGTCAGCTAGTTCCTTAAAGGGACAGATATCTGCTCTGTCTATCCTTTTACACAAGCGTCTGGCAGAAGTACCAAGCGTTTGCACAGGCTTTAGTCAGAATCAAGCCTGTCTATAAACCAGTGGCTCCTCCATGGAGTCTAAATTTAGTTCTTTCAGTTCTTCAAGGGGTTCCGTTTGAACCTTTACATTCCATAGATATTAAGTTATTATCTTGGAAAGCTTTGTTTTTGGTAGCTATATCTTCTGCTCCAAGAGTTTCAGAATTGTCTGCTTTGCAGTGTAATTCACCCTATCTGGTGTTCCATGCAGATAAGGTAGTTTTGCGTACCAAACCTGGTTTTCTTCCTAAAGTTGTTTCTAATAAGAATATTAACCAGGAAATCATTGTTCCTTCCCTGTGTCCTAATCCAGCTTCTAAGAAGGAACGGCTTTTACACAATCTTGATGTGGTTCGTGCTTTGAAATTCTATTTACAAGCAACTAAGGATTTCTGACAAACATCATCCTTGTTTGTTCTCTATTCTGGTAAGAGGAGAGGTCAGAAAGCGACTGCTACCTCTCTTTCCTTCTGGCTGAAAAGCATCATCCGATTGGCTTATGAGACTGCAGCCTCCTGAACGAATTACAGCTCATTCCACCAGAGCTGTGGCTTCCACATGGGCTTTCAAGAATGAGGCTTCTGTTGAACAGATTTGTAAGGCAGCGACTTGGTCTTCACTCCATACTTTTGCCAATTTTACAAATTCGATACTTTTGCTTCTTCGGAGGCTATTTTTGGGAGAAAGGTTTTACAAGCAGTGGTGCCTTCCGTTTAGGTTACCTGTCTTGTTCCCTCCCTTCATCCGTGTCCTAAAGCTTTGGTATTGGTATCCCACAAGTAAGGATGAATCCGTGGACTGGATACACCTTGCAAGAGAAAACAGAATTTATGCTTACCTGATAAATTACTTTCTCTTGCGGTGTATCCAGTCCACGGCCCGCCCTGGCAATTAAGTCAGGTTAAATTTTTTTGTTTAAACTACAGTCACCACTGCACCCTATGGTTTCTCCTTTTTCTCCTAAACGTCGGTCGAATGACTGGGGGGCGGAGCTAGAGGGGGAGCTATATGGACAGCTCTGCTGTGTGCTCTCTTTGCCACTTCCTGTAGGGAAGGAGAATATCCCACAAGTAAGGATGAATCCGTGGACTGGATACACCGCAAGAGAAAGTAATTTATCAGGTAAGCATAAATTCTGTTTTTTGGAAAATGTTATATTTTAAGCTAAGAAGCTGTTTCTTTTGATAAATGCTTACTATGTCTAGAGGCTCAAATTGTTTTGCCTATGCAATTTTGTGCTACATGTTTAACTAGAACGCTAGAATGTAAAGATAAATTATTGCCCCTCTGAGCCTATTGTCTCCCAGGATAATGCTGTTCAGGTTATGCCGCAGCTTTCTCTTCAAACGTCCCAAGCCTCAATGGCATCACATACACTGCCCTACGGTTTTCCTCTCAGCCTCCTAGAGGAGTATATTTGCCTAAAGATTTTGCTGCTCAGATATCTTCTGTGGCATTGTCTGCTTTTCCCATGTTGGGGAAGCGCAAGAGGAAATTTATACATTTTTCTGATAATAAGGTGTCTGTGGTCAAGGGTGAAATCTCAGATTTGGACAATATAATTCCTTTGACTGACTCTAAACAGGGAAAACTTCAGATTTAAAGGGACAGTCAACACCAGAATTGTTGTTGTTTAAAAAGAAAGATAATCCCTTTTATTACCAATTCCCCAGTTTTGCATAACCAACACAGTTATATTAACGGACCAGTCAACACAGTAGATTTTCATAATCAACAAATGCAAGATAACAAGACAATGCAATAGCACTTAGTCTGAACTTCAAATGAGTAGTAGATTTTTTTTCTGACAATTTTAAAAGTTATGTCTATTTCCACTCCCCCTGTACCATGTGACAGCCATCAGCCAATCACAAATGCATACACGTACCATGTGACAGCCATCAGCCATTCACAAATGCATATACACTTATTCTTGCACATGCTCAGTTGGAGCTGGTGACTCAAAAAGTTTAATTATAAAAAGACTGCGCATATTTAGTTAATAGAAGTAAATTGGAAATTTGTTTAAAATGGCATGGTCTATCTGAATAATGAAAGTTTAATTTTGATTGAGTGTCCCTTTAATATTCTTTTTACCTCTCTGATTATCTTGTATCTGAGCTTCTGCTGACTGCCCCCTTATTTCAGTTCTTTTGACAGACTTGTATTTTAGCCAACCAGTGCTCACTCCTAGGTCACTTCACGTGCATGAGCTCAATGTTATCTATATGAAACACATGAACTAATGCCCTCTAGTGGTCAAAATGCATTCAGATTAGAGGCAGTCTTTATGGTCTAAGAAATTAGCTTATGAACCTCCTAGGTTTAGCTTTCAACTAAGAATACCAAGAGAATAAAGCAAAATTGCTGATAAAATTAAATTTGGGAAGTTGTTTAAAATTACTTGCCCTATTTAAATAATGAGAGGTTTTTTTTTTGGACTTGACTGTCCCTTTAAGCTTGAACACCTCCTTGTACTGTTAAGGAGGTATTGGCTACTTTGGACGACTCCGATATTTCTGTTGCTGTCAACCCTAAGAAATCTAGTAAACTTAATAAATACTATGATGTTCCTTCCAATGTGGAAGTGTTTCTTGTTCCAGACTGTTTGACAAAGATTATTGCACAGGAATGGGAGAAGCTAGGGATACCTTTCTCCCTGTCTTTAAAAAGTTGTTTCCTGCTGACTCCATTAGAGATTCATGGCGCACGGGGCCTAATGTATAAGGGGCTATATCTACTCTGGCTAAGAGAACTATGATTCCTATCGAGGATAGCTGTTCCTTTAAGGATCCCATGGAGAAGAAGCTGGAGGCTTATTTGCAGTTGTATGTTCATCAGGGTCTTCACTGGCAACCTGCAGTTTGTATTGCCACAGTAGCAAGTGCAGCATCCTATTGGTGCGATGCCTTGTCTGAATTAATTTTAGAAGAGAATCTGTTGGAGGAGATCCAAGAAAGGATTAAGGCTCTCAAATTAGCCAATTCCTTTATCTCTGACGCTAACATGCAAGACTGGGAGCCAAGATGTCTAGCTTCACTGTTCTAGCCCGTAGGGCTCTGTGGCTTAAATCTTGGTCAGCTGATGTTTCCTCCAAGTCTAAGCTTCTGGCACTTCCTTACAAGGGTAAGACCTTGTTTGGTCCTGGTCTGGCAAAAATAATTTCTGATATTACGGGTGGAAAAGAATCTTTTCTACCACAAGACAAGAAGAATAGACCTAAAGGACGTCAAAGTAATTTTTGTTCTTTTCGTAACTTCAAAGGTCAAAAGCCTTCCTCTCCCTCTTCCAAGCAGGAGCAGTCCAAGTCTTCTTGGAGACCCAATCAGTCTTGAAACAAGGGGAAGTGATCAAAGAAACCCTCAGCTGAGTCTAAGTCAGCATGAAGGGTCTGCTCCCGGTCCGGGATCGGATCAAGTGGGGGGCAGAGCTTCCCTATTTTGTCAAGCATATGGATACGAGATGTCCCAGATCCTTGGGCTGTGGACATAGTAACTCAGGATTACAAAATAGAATTCAAATCTTGTCCTCCCAAGTGCAGATTTCTCCTCTCAAGGTTATCTGCAGATCAGGTAAAAAGAGAGGCATTATTAAAGTGCGTTCAGGACCTCTCCTCTTTGGGAGTGATTGTTCCAGTAAGAGAACAGGGTCTAGGATTTTCTTCAAATCTTTTTGTGGTTCCTAAAAAAGAGGAATCTTTTCGACCCATCTTAGACTTAAACTGTCTCAACAAGTTTCTCAGGGTTCCGTCCTTCAAAATGGAAACCATTAGTTCCATTCTTCCCTTGGTCCAAGAAGGTCAGTTCATGACGACCATAGACCTTAAGGATGCCTATCTTCGTGTTCCTATCCACAGGGATCATCACCAGTTTCTGAGATTCGCTTTTCAAGACAAGCACTTTGTTTGTTGCTCTTCCGTTTGGCCTTGCTACAGCTCCCATTTTCTCAAAGGTTCTGGGGGCTCTCTTGGCAGTTGTCGGGTCTCAAGGAATTTCGGTGGCACCTTATCTGGACGACATATTGGTTCAGGCACCATCTTTTCAACAAGCAAACTCTCATACAGAGATCCTGTTGTCTTTTCTACGTTCCCACTGTTGGGAACTGAATCTGGAGAAGACTTTCCTTGTTTCAGCTACAAGGGTTTGCTTCTTAGAGACCATCATAGATTCCCTATCTATGACGATTTTTCTGACGGAGGTCAGAATATCCAAACTTCTCTCCTCTTGCCTCTCTACAGTCTACTGTTCGACCATCAGTGGCTCAGTGTATGGAGCTAATTGGTCTGATGGTTGCTTTCATGGACATCATTCTTTTTGCTCGATTCCATTTGAGAGTTCTGCAGTTATACATGCTCAGATATTGGAATGGAGACCATTCAGATCTGTCTCAGAAAATAGATCTGGACCAATTGATAAGAGACTCTCTCTCGTGGTGGCTTTCTCAGGATCATCTGTCTCAGGGCACATGTTTTTGGAGACCCTCCAGGGTGATTGTGACCACGGACGCCAGCCTGCTAGGCTGGGGAGCAGTCTGGGACTCGTTAAAGGCGCAGATCCTATGAACTTGTGAGCAGTCTACTCTCCCCATAAACATCTTGTTGAGAGCGATCTACAATGTTCTGATGGCTTGGCCTTAATTGTCCTTAGCCCGGTTTATCAGGTTTTAATCTGACAATATCAACCACCAGGGAGGAACTCAGAGTTCCTTAGCCATGAAGGAGGTGGCATGGATTATTCAGTGGGCCGAAGCTCACAATTGTTGTCTGCCATTCAAATTTCAGGAGTGGACAACTGGGAGGTGGATTTTCTGAGCAGACAGACATTTCATCCCGGGAGTGGGCTCTCCATTCGGAGGTGTTCTACAGGCTAACCCTCAAGTGGGAGGTGCTGGAGTTGGATCTGATGGCGTCTCATCAGAACGCTGAGCTTCCGAGGTACGGTTCAAGGTCAAGAGATCCGCAGGCCACTCTGATAGATGCTCTGGCGGTTCCTTGGGATTTCGGTCTAGCATACCTGTTTCCTCCGTTTGCACTCCTTCCATGAGTCATTATTTGTATCAAACAGGAGCATCTGTAATTCTAGTAGCTCCTACATGGCCTTGCAGGATCTGGTATGCAAACTTAGTGAAGATGTCATCTCTTCCTCCTTGGAGGTTACCTCTAAGGAAGGACCTTCTAACTCAGGGTCCTTTCCTCCATCCAAATCTCGTTTCTCTGAAGTTGACTGCTTGGAGATTGAACGTTTAGTTCTGGCTAAGCTTGGGTTTTCTGAGTCGGTCATTGAGACCATGATCCAGGCTCACAAGCCTGTTACTCGTAAAATTTACCATAAGGTATGGCGTAAATACCTTTTATTGGTGTGAATCTACGGGCTACTCTTGGAGTAGGGTCAGGATTCCTAGATTTTTGTCTTTTCTCCAGGAAGGTCTGGAGAAAGAGTTGTCAGTCAGTTCTCTGAAAGTTCAGATTTCTGCACTATCTATTCTTTTACATAAGCGTCTGGCGGATGTGCCAGATGTTCAATCTTTTTGTCAGGTTCTGGTCAGAATCAGGCTTGCGTTTAAACCTGTTGCTCCTCCTTGGAGCCTTAACCTTGTTCTTAAAATTTTAGAGCAGGCTCCATTTGAACCAATGCATTCCATAGATATTAAGCTGTTATCTTGGAAGGTTTTGTTTCTTATTGCTATCTCTTCTGCTCAGAGAGTTTCTGAACTCTTAGCTTTACAGTGTGATTTGCCTTACCTTATATTTCATGCGGATAAGGTGGTTTTTCGTACTAAATTGGGTTTTATCCCTAAGGTAGTTTTGGATTGAAATATTAATCAGGAAATTGATGTTCCTCTGTCCTAATCCTTCTTCTGACCACGTCTGTTGCACAACTTGGATGTGGTGCGTGCTCTAAAATTCTAAAATAAAAATCTACAGGCTACTAAGGATTTTCGCCAGTCCTCTGCCCTGTTTGTTTCTCTGGAAAGCGTAAGGGTCAGAAGGCTACTGCTACTTCTCCCTGGTTGAGATGTATGATTTGTTTTTCTTATGAGACTGTTAAACAGCAGCCTCTTGAGAGAATTACAGCTCATTCCACTAGGGCTGTCTCTTCTTTGTGGGTTTTCAAAAATGAAGCTTCTGTGGAACAGATTTGCAAGGTCCTCTGCATACTTTTTCCAGATTCTACAAATTTGATACGTTTGCCTCAGCTAAGGCTTCCTTTGGGAGAAAGGTTCTTTAAGCAGTGGTGCCTTCTCTTTAGGCCTGCCTGTCTTGTTCTCCCTCCCTGTTCATTCCGTGTCCTCTAGCTTGGGTATTGGCTCCCACTAGTAATTGGAATGACGTTGTGCACTCTCAATGTCTTAGGAAAGAAAATACAATTTATGCTTACCTGATACATTTCTTTCTTTCCGTACATGGAGAGTCCACAACCCCACACAGTAATTTTTTCTAAACATCGGGCACCTTTGGCTGAATGACTAGGGGTTATGGGTAAGGGAAGTGACACTTAACAGCTTTGCTGTGGTGCTCTTTGCCTCCTCCTGCTGGCCAGGAGTGAATATCCCACTAGTAATTGGAATGACGTCGTAGACTCTCCATGTCCGGAAAGAAAGAAATTTATCAGGTAAGCATGAATTTTATTTTTTAAGAGGGAGGGATGGGACGCTACACTACGGAGAAGGGTGCAATGGGGGAATTGTACGATCACAGGGACGTGGGGAACCCCTACACTAAAGAACAAATAAAATATAAATACATTAAAAAAAAAAAAAATAATACCTATAAACTGTGTACTGGCAGACAGCTGCCAGTACCTAAGATGACTGCCATTAGTTGGAGGGTTAGAGAGCTGTTTGTGAGGGGAAGGATAAGGAGGGTTCCCTACACTGCAGGGAAAAACCCGGCAAAAAAAACTAATATAATAAAAGCTTTAAACTACATACTTGCATACAGACTGTTTGCCAGTACTTAAGATGATGGGGGGGGGGGGGCTATTTGGGAGGGATCAGGAGTGGGAGCGTAATCTCTACACTATAGCTAAAATTAATCTTGTAAACTAGCAAATTAACCCCTTCACTACCAAGAATATTAGAATTGTGGTGCGCAACTGCAATTAGCGGCCTTCTATTTACAAAAAGCAATGCTAAAGCCATGCATGTCTGCTATTTCTAAACAAAGGGGATCTCAGAGAAGCTTTTACAACTATTTGCGTAATGACTGCACAAGCGGTATGTAAATAACTTCAGTGAGAAGTTTGTGAAAAAGTTAACTATTATTTATTTATTTTTTTATATCATCAGATTTGGTGGCGAAACGGCATGAAATATATAAAACGGGGATCTAGATCAATACCTTGGGTTGTCTACTAAACAAATATATAGTTTTGATAGGTACAGAAAAAAAACGGCTCTATTCTGTTTAAATTGAGTGATAGTACAAATTCTCTGGTATTCTGGGCAAGTTTTTCTCTGAAATTCCTAGTATGGAAGGGGTTAAAGCATTTTTTTGTCAAATATTGTACTCTCTGACTACAGTGTCCCTTTAATAAGCTCCAAAGTAATTGATACTTTGGTATCAGTTGGCCATGAACTTACCTAACCTTTTTTTATGTGAATATATATATTTGAGAATATGCGATTTCTGCTATTTCATATGCATGTTATACAAATGTTAAAGTAACAGTAAAGTAAAAAATAAACTTTTAGGATTCAGATAGAGCTCATGTGATTTTAAACCACTTTCCAAAATACTTTTATCTATTAGCTTTTTGCCTCTCTTGCGGCTAGATTTAGAGTTCTGCGGCCAAAGGGGTGCGTTAGCTACGCGTGCACCTAACACCTGCAAAAAAGCAGCGTTCAGCTCCTAACGCAGCCCCATTGTTTACTATGGGGAAACACTTCCTATGTCTGCACCTAACACCCTAACATGTACTCCGAGTCTAAACACCCCTAGCCTTACACTTATTAATCCCTAATCTGCCGCCCCCGCTATCGCTGACACCTGCATTTTTTTTTTAACCCCTAATCTGCCGCTCCGTATACCGCCGCAACCTACATTATACCTATGTACCCCTAATCTGCTGCCCCTAACACCGCCGACCCCTATATTATATTTATTAACCCCTAATCTGCCCCCCACAACGTCGCCGCCAGCTACCTACAATAATTAACCCCTAATCTGCCGATCGGATCTCGCCGCTAGTCTAATAAATGGATTAATCCCTAATGCTAAGTCTAACCCTAACACTAACATCCCCGTAAGTTAAATATAATTCTAACGAAATAAATTAACTCTTATTATATAAATTATTCCTATTTAAAGCTAAATACTTACCTGTAAAATAAACCCTAATATAGCTACAATATACATTATAATTATATTGTAGCTATTTTAGGATTAATATTTATTTTACAGGCAACTTTGTAATTATTTTAAACAGGTACAATAGCTATTAAATAGTTAATAACTATTTAATAGCTACCTAGTTAAAATAATTACAAAATTACCTGTAAAATAAATCCTAACCTAAGTTACAATTAAACCTAACACTACACTATCAATAAATTAATTAAATACAATACCTACAAATAACTACAATTAAATAAACTAACTAAAGTACAAAAAATATTTACAAACATTAGAAAAATATTACAACAATTTTAAACTAATTACACCTACTCTAAGCCCCCTAATAAAATAACAAAGCCCCCCAAAATAAAAAAATGCCCTACCCTATTCTAAAATTAAAAAGTTCAAAGCTCTTTTACCTTACCAGCCCTGAAAAGGGCTATTTGCGGGGCATGCCCCAAATAATTCAGCTCTTTTGCCTGTAAAAAAGAAACATACAATACTCCCCCCCACCCAACATTACAACCCACCACCCACATACCCCTAATCTAACCCAAATAAATAAACCTAACACTAAGCCCCTGAAGATCTTCCTACCTTATCTTCACCATGCCAGGTTCACCGATCCGTCCTCCGAAGTCTTGATCCAAGCCCAAGCGGGGGCTGGCGATCCATAATCCGGCTGAAGTCTTCTATCAAGCCGCGGCTGAAGAGGTCCAGAAGAGGCTCCAAAGTCTTCATCCTATCCGGGAAGAAGAGGAGATCCGGACCGGCAACCATCTTGATCCAAGCGGCATCTTCTATCTTCATCCGATGACGAACGGCTCCATCTTGAAGACCTTCAGCGCGGATCCATCTTCTTCTTCCAACGTCCAACTGAAGAATGAAGGTTCCTTTAAGGGACGTCATCCCAGATGGCGTCCCTCAAATTCAGATTGGCTGATAGGATTCTATCAGCCAATCGGGATTAAGGTAGGAAAATTCTGATTGGCTGATGGAATCAGCCAATCAGATTCAAGTTCAATCCGATTGGCTGATTGGATCAGCCAATCAGATTGAGCTTGCATTCTATTTGCTGATCGGAACAGCCAATAGAATGCAAGCTCAATCTGATTGGCTGATCCAATCAGCCAATCGGATTGAACTTGAATCTGATTGGCTGATTCCATCAGCCAATCAGAATTTTCATACCTTAATTCCGATTGGCTGATAGAATCCTATCAGCCAATCGGAATTCGAGGGACGCCATCTTGGATGACGTCCCTTAAAGGAACCGTCATTGTTCAGTTGGACGTCGAAAAAAGAGGATGGATCCGCGCCGGAGGTCTTCAAGATCAGCCGCTCGTCATCCGATGGAACAACATAGAAGATGCGGCTTGGATGAAGATGTTTTCCGGTCCGGATGTCCTCTTCTGCCCGGATAAGATGAAGATTTCTTCCTAAAGATGGACTTCTTCATTTGCCGCTTGGATCCAGACTTCAGCCGGAGGATGGACGTCACTCTTCAGCCCCTGCTTGGGCTTGGATGAAGATTTCGGAGGCTCTTCTGGACAGATCGGGACCCGGTGTGGTGAAGACAAGGTAGGGAGATCTTCAGGGGCTTAGTGTTAGGTTTATTTAAGGGGGGTTTGGGTTAGATTAGGGGTATGTGGGTGGTGGGTTGTAATGTTGGGGGGGGGTATTGTATGTTTCTCTTGTTAAGTGTGTTCAGTCCACGGGTCATCCATTACTTATGGGATATATTCTCCTTCCCAACAGGAAGCTGCAAGAGGATCACCCAAGCAGAGCTGCTATATAGCTCCTCCCCTCACATGTCATATCCAGTCATTCTCTTGCAACCCTCAACAAAGAAGGAGGTCGCGAGAGGAGCTGGAGTTTTTACTTAACTATTCTTCAATCAAAAGTTTGTTATTTTAAATGGCACTGGATTGTGCTGTTTTTCTATCTCAGGCAGTATTTGGAAGAAGAAACTGCCTGCGTTTTTTATCTATGATCTTAGCAGGCGTAACTAAGATCCACTGGCTGTTCTCGACATTCTGAGGAGTGGGGTAACTTCAGAAACTGGGAATAGCATGCGGGGTCCTCCGCAAATGAGGTATGTGCAGTACTTTATTTTCTGGGAATGGAATTGACTAAGAAAATACTGCTGTTACCGTATGATGTAAGTACAGCCTTAAATGCAGTAGTAGCAACTGGTATCAGGCTGATAAATGTATGCGCAGTCGAGTTATATTCTAGGGACTAGAATTTGACTGAGAAAATACTGTTAACACTGAAATAATACTTAAGCCTTCTCTGCAGTGGTAGCGACTGGTAGCAGGCTTAGTGATAGCTTTGCATGACATTTAAAAATGTTGTTTTTTAATAAAACGTTTACTGGCATGTTATTCGTTTTTGTGAGGTACTTTGGTGATAAATCGCTTTGGGCATGATTTTTTCCACATGGCTAACATATTTTTCTGCATGGAAACCGTTATATCAGGGCTCCCACTGTTGTGATTGGAGTGGGATTGGAGTGGGAGGGCCCAAATTATTGCACAGTCTTTCTGCTTCTTCCTCCTTGATCCAGGACGTCTCTAGAGAGCTCAGGGGTCTGCAAATTTCATTTGTGAGGGAGGTAATCAGTCACAGCAGATCTGTGACAGTGTGCTGACTGTGATTAAAAGCGTTAAATCTTAATTGATATCTGTTTTATCCGTTTTGGGTATCGAGGGGTTAATCATCCTTTTGCTAATGGGTGCAATCCTCTGCTAATAATACACTTCTTGTTAAGAATTGTTTAATTATATCTGTATTTTTGAAGCGCTGCAGCGTTTTTTATATTGCTTGTAAAACTTATTGAAAGTGATTTCCAAGCTTGTTAGTTTTTTCATTGCTAAGTCTGTTTTAAACATGTCTGATTCAGAGGAAACTGTTTGTTCATCATGTTCAAAAGCCAATGTGGAGCCCAATAGAACGATGTGTACCAATTGTATTGATATTGCTTTGAATAAAAGTCAATCTGTACCGATAAAGAAGCTATCACCAGACAACGAGGGGGAAGTTATGCCGCCTAACTCTCCTCACGTGTCAGTACCTGCGTCTCCCGCTCTGGGTTAAGGACAGAGCGCGCTGATGACACAAGAGCCATGTCTGATACTGCGTCACAATTTGCAGAACATGAGGACGGTGAGCTTCATTCTGTCGGTGACGGTTCTGATCCGGGGAGACCGGATTCAGAAATTTCAAATTTTAAATTTAAGCTTGAGAACCTCCGTGTGTTACTAGGGGAGGTATTAGCGGCTCTGAATGATTGCGACATGGTGGCAATTCCAGAGAAATTGTGTAGGTTGGATAGATACTATGCGGTACCGGTGTGTACTGACGTTTTTCCTATACCAAAAAGACTTACAGAAATTATAAGTAAGGAGTGGGATAGACCCGGTGTGCCTTTTTCCCCTCCCCCGATATTTAGAAAAATGTTCCCTATAGACGCCACCACACGAGACTTATGGCAGACGGTCCCTAAGGTGGAGGGAGCAGTTTCTACGTTAGCCAAGCGTACCACTATCCCGGTGGAGGATAGCTGTGCTTTCTCAGATCCAATGGATAAAAATTTAGAGGGTTATCTTAAGAAAATGTTTGTTCAACAGGGTTTTATATTGCAGCCTCTTGCATGCATTGCGCCTGTCACGGCTGCAGCGGCATTCTGGTTTGAGTCTCTGGAAGAGGCGATTCGCACAGAGCCGTTGGATGAGGCCTTGAGCAAAGTTAGAACCCTTAAGCAAGCTAATGCGTTTGTTTCAGATGCTGTAGTACATCTAACCAAACTTACGGCTAAAAATTCCAGATTCGCCATACAGGCGCGCAGAGCGCTCTGGCTTAAATCCTGGTCAGCGGATGTAACTTCCAAGTCTAAACTACTTAACATTCCTTTCAAAGGGCAGACCTTATTCGGGCCCGGCTTGAAGGAAATTATTGCTGACATTACGGGAGGTAAGGGCCACGCCCTTCCTCAGGACAGGGCCAAACCAAAGGCCAAACAGTCTAATTTTCGTGCCTTTCGTAACTTCAAGGCAGGAGCAGCATCGACTTCCTCCGCTCCAAAACAGGAAGGAACTACTGCTCGTTACAGACATGGTTGGAAAGGCAACCAGTCATGGAACAAGGGCAAGCAGGCCAGAAAGCCTACTCCCGCCCCTAAGACAGCATGAAGTCAGGGCCCCCTATCCAGAGACGGATTTAGTGGGGGGCAGACTTTCTCTCTTTGCCCAGGCTTGGGCAAGAGATGTGCAGGATCCCTGGACGTTAAAGATTATATCTCAGGGATACCTTCTGGATTTCAAATCCTCTCCTCCACAAGGGAGGTTCCATCTTTCAAGGTTATCGACAAACCTAGTAAAGAGAGAGGCATTTCTACAATGTGTACAAGACCTCTTAATCATGGGGGTGATCCACTCAGTTCCGCGATCGGAACAGAGACAAAAAAGAGGGAACCTTCAGACCAATCTTGGACTTAAAGATCTTAAACAAATTCCTAAGGGTACCATCGTTCAAGATGGAAACCATTCGAACCATCCTACCCATGATCCAAGAGGGTCAATATATGACCACGGTGGACTTAAAGGATGCTTACCTTCATATACCGATTCACAGAGATCATTATCGGTACCTGAGGTTTGCCTTTCTAGACAGGCATTACCAGTTTGTGGCTCTTCCCTTCGGGTTAGCCACGGCCCCGAGAATTTTTACGAAGGTTCTGGGCTCACTTCTGGCGGTACTAAGACCACGAGGCATAGCGGTGGCTCCGTACCTAGACGACATTCTGATACAAGCGTCAAGTTTTCAGAATGCAAAGTCTCATACAGAGATAGTTCTAGCATTTCTGAGGTCGCATGGGTGGAAAGTGAACGTGGAAAAGAGTTCTCTGTTACCACTCACAAGGGTTCCTTTTCTAGGGACTCTTATAGATTCTGTAGAGATGAAGATTTACCTGACGGAGTCCAGGTTATCAAAGATTCTCAATGCTTGCCATGTCCTTCATTCCATTCCAAGCCCATCAGTTGAGGTAATCGGCTTAATGGTCGCGGCAATGGACATAGTGCCATTTGCGCGCCTGCATCTCAGACCGCTGCAACTATGCATGCTCAGTCAATGGAACGGGGATTACTCAGATCTGTCCCCTTTGCTAAATCTGGACCAGGAGACCAGAGATTCGCTTCTCTGGTGTTTGTCACCGGTTCATCTGTCCAAAGGAATGACCTTTCGCAGGCCAGATTGGACGATTGTAACAACGGAAGCCAGCCTTCTAGGCTGGGGAGCAGTCTGGAATTCCCTGAAGGCTCAGGGATCGTGGACTCAGGAGGAGAAACTCCTCCCAATAAACATTCTAGAATTAAGAGCAATACTCAATGCTCTTCTAGCTTGGCCTCAGTTAGCAAAGCTGAGGTTCATCAGATTTCAGTCGGACAATATCACGACTGTGGCTTACATCAATCATCAAGGGGGAACCAGGAGTTCCCTAGCGATGTTGGAAGTCTCGAAGATAATTCGCTGGGCAGAGTCTCACTCTTGCCACCTGTCAGCGGTTCACATCCCAGGCGTAGAGAACTGGGAGGCGGATTTCCTAAGTCGCCAGACTTTTCATCCGGGAGAGTGGGAACTTCACCCGGAGGTATTTGCTCAACTGATTCGTCGTTGGGGCAAACCGGATCTGGATCTCATGGCATCTCGCCAGAACGCCAAGCTTCCTTGTTACGGATCCAGGTCCAGGGACCCGGGAGCGGTGTTGGTAGATGCATTAGCAGCCCCTTGGGTTTTCAACATAGCTTATGTGTTTCCACCATTTCCGTTGCTACCTCGGCTGATTGCCAGGATCAAACAGGAGAGGGCATTGGTAATTCTGATTGCGCCTGCGTGGCCACGCAGGACCTGGTATGCAGACCTAGTGGACATGTCGTCCTGTCCACCATGGTCTCTTCCTCTGAGGCATGACCTTCTAAGTCAGGGTCCTTTCAACCATCCAAACCTGATTTCTCTGAGGCTGACTGCCTGGAAATTGAACGCTTGATTCTATCAAAGCGTGGGTTTTCGGATTCGGTTATTGATACATTAATACAGGCTCGGAAACCTGTGACAAGAAAAATTTACCATAAGATATGGCGTAAATATTTATATTGGTGCGAATCCAAGAGTTACTCATGGAGTAAGGTTAGGATTCCTAGGATATTAGCTTTTCTACAAGAGAGTTTAGAAAAGGGTTTATCGGCTAGTTCGCTAAAGGGACAGATTTCAGCTCTGTCTATTCTTTTACACAAACGTCTGGCAGAGCATCCAGATGTCCAGGCCTTTTATCAGGCTTTGGCTAGAATTAAGCCTGTGTTTAAATCTGTTGCTCCTCCGTGGAGCTTAAACTTGGTTCTTAAAGTTCTTCAGGGTGTTCCGTTTGAACCCCTTCATTCCATTGATATTAAGCTTTTATCTTGGAAAGTTTTGTTTTTGATGGCTATTTCCTCGGCTCGAAGAGTCTCTGAGTTATCTGCCTTACATTGTGATTCTCCTTATCTGATCTTTCATTCAGACAAGGTAGTTCTGCGTACTAAACCTGGGTTTTTACCTAAGGTTGTTTCTAACAGGAATATCAATCAAGAGATTGTTGTTCCATCATTATGTCCTAATCCTTCTTCAAAGAAGGAACGTCTTTTGCATAATCTAGACGTGGTCCGTGCTCTGAAGTTCTACTTACAGGCAACTAAAGATTTTAGACAAACTTCTTCTCTGTTTGTTGTTTACTCTGGACAGAGGAGAGGTCAAAAGGCTTCGGCTACCTCTCTCTCTTTTTGGCTTCGTAGCATAATACGTTTAGCCTATGAGACTGCTGGACAGCAGCCTCCTGAAAGAATTACAGCTCATTCCACCAGAGCTGTGGCTTCCACCTGGGCCTTTAAGAATGAGGCCTCTGTTGAACAGATTTGCAAGGCTGCAACTTGGTCTTCACTTCATACTTTTTCCAAATTTTACAAATTTGACACTTTCGCTTCTTCGGAGGCTGGTTTTGGGAGAAAGGTTCTACAGGCAGTGGTTCCTTCTGTTTAATGTTCCTGCCTTGTCCCTCCCATCATCCATGTACTTAGCTTTGGTATTGGTATCCCATAAGTAATGGATGACCCGTGGACTGAACACACTTAACAAGAGAAAACATAATTTATGCTTACCTGATAAATTTATTTCTCTTGTAGTGTGTTCAGTCCACGGCCCGCCCTGTCTTTTTCAGGCAGGTTCTAAATTTTAAAATTATAACTCCAGTCACCACTGCACCTTATAGTTTCTCCTTTCTCGTCTTGTTTCGGTCGAATGACTGGATATGACATGTGAGGGGAGGAGCTATATAGCAGCTCTGCTTGGGTGATTCTCTTGCAGCTTCCTGTTGGGAAGGAGAATATATCCCATAAGTAATGGATGACCCGTGGACTGAACACACTACAAGAGAAATAAATTTATCAGGTAAGCATAAATTATGGGGGTTTTTTACAGGCAAAAGAGCTGAATTCTTTGGGGCATGCCCCGCAAAGGGCCCTTTTCAGGGCTGGTAAGGTAAAAGAGCTTTGAACTTTTTTTTTTTTTTTTTTTTTTGAAAAATATTTTTATTGAGGCAATAATAAGACAGAGTACAAACATAAAAGGTAGGGCAATATCTCAAACACAATTACATGACAATATTCCATCATTCGAACATAAGTGCAATAGTCAGTAAAAGGAGCATTGTATTGACCCTAATAGAGCCCCATTTTATATATTTTAATAACAGGAGAAACATGTGTCAACAGGATAAAATAGGTCCACTTATGGGACCTGGAACTTAATACTTGTCTGAAGACGTAACTCGTAAGGAAAAAAAAAAATTCTCAGAATGGAACATATATAGCTAAGATCGAGTGTTAGGTTATGCTGACCGTAAGAATACGAGATTTGTGGAATATTAGGTAGGATACGAGAATCAGCTGGAAAAGGGTATGTGATGTTTACACTACTTCAAGGAAATAAGCTACAGGGATTGGTTCATAATTAAACTTGAGCCTTAATAGGCGCCAGCGTATAACTATTCGCATTAAAACAGCTACCAGGAGGTTAATAAGAATGTGAGTCTAAAAGCTGTAGATTCAAAAGACTTATAATCAGGTGAGAAATATACAATCCCTAAACCCATTGCAACGCACCAGTAGTGTTATCACATGCATTAGGTACATAAGTGAGAAAACTCTTATACTTAAATGAGAGTGAAAAAGTATCTAGAAGTATTGAACACAGAGTAATAAACATAGTAAATTCCCAAAGAGGCATTTTTATAATCAAACCGGGACACACTCAAACAAGGCTCCACGGGCAGGGCAGAGACAACACAACTCTGCCAAATGGGAATGTGGAGGATAAGGTGTTTATCCCTTACCACATACTTGGAAGAGGGAGGAAGAAGGAGGGAAAAGGGGGATAGGGTAGGGGGAGGGGAGGGAGAGAGAAGAAGAGGCAAAGAGGGAGAGAGAGGGAAGGAAAATGGAGAAAAAAAAAGTGGGGGGAGGGAAAAGGAGGGAGAAGAGGGAAAAGGAGGGGAGAAGAGGGGAAGAAAAAAAAATGGGGGGGAAGGGAAAGGGGGAAGAGAGAGGGAAGGGGAGAGGGAGGGGGAGAGGGAGGGGTAAAGGGAGAGGGATGGGGGGGAGGGGGGAAGGGAAGGAGAAGAGGGATAGAGGGGGGCGGATTTAAAGCAGATAATTAACAAGTGATCCCTAAGATAAGTCCCACGGGTACTGGGAACAGTAGGTATCTATTCGGATATCAAGAGCAGCTAATATGATTCTGTATACATGTTTTCCCAGTTATAGTCTCAAACAACATTTACAGAACATTTACTCACATTTCTGTATTGCATTAGTTAAATAGCTGCTTCTAAATAGCACGAACATAGAGTAACCCCTTAAGAGCTTTAAGAGTCAGGACTTAGTATATAATGACACTTTAAGGGATCTACATACATAGACATATATACTTAGATTTTTGGATGAGCAGGTAACTAGCGTAGATAAATATTCAAATATGCTCAGTAAGTAATTAGCAGTGAACTAGCTTAAGCACATGTTGCATATACATATCGGCTTTTACAGTCTTCATACAGTATTATCTTGGATAGGTTGGATACAAGACTATAAATATTGTGTGACTGCTTGAGACTTACAAATACCTGAGCTTTATCATTTGCTTTGCTATCTGTGACCGGAGGGTATACCAGCATATAAGAAGCAATCATGAGGCCAAAAGGGGACATAATCACACACCACTCGCACTCATAAGCATATAGGGATCAGAGACAAAACACTTTTAGCTAGAATAAGAGGCATGAATATGTACAGTCCTGCTCTAGAATAAAGGAAGTTTAAACATAAACTTAGTTCTTAAACTAAAATAAACAATAAAATGTTAGGATCTGCAAACAATAACAACACAGAAAGGCAATAAATGTAGAGGTCCACGTGGTTTCAGGGATTATATCAACTCTCTTCACTGGGCGACAGGTGTGGGTTATGGTGCACAGCCCCACAATTATCTATCAGATCCAAAAGTAAACATACACAGGAGCAGTTGTGGGTGAAAAATCTACACTGTTCCGGGCAGCATTGTTAATTAAAGTAGACTCCACAGTATAAAACATAGCAACTATGATGTGATAGACAGTAGCATAGCACCCACTCAAGGGGACAAATGTCACCACAAAGAGTCACTGAATTGTATAACAAGTGTTCATCCCTCTGTCAATAGTTAACTGCTTGCATGTGAGCCTTAGTAAAATCAGACAGCAGTGTCGTCATAATCAAGAGAGTGAAAAGAAGGAGAAAAGAAAAAGACAAAAAAGAGGTATGCTAGGTTAATCGTTCCCAGCTATGGAGGGTGAAAAAGGTCAGCCTATTCCAGCTTTTTTGTAGAGAGAAATCTGCCCAAGGACGCCCCTGCCGTCCCCTCCATATCCCTGGGAAACCGGCTCAAACATATGTGGAACGGGCTGAGTACACTGCGGGGAATCAGGGTAGCGGGAAGAATGAGGCCAGCTGATAGAGTAAGTCGCCTCTGGGGTTACAGCCTCCCGGTCAGTCACAACCACAGACCTGTATCCATTTGTCACCGGGAACCCCTCCTCAGCTTCTCCCACAGCTACTAACCGCTGCATGCATAAGCGGTACGCTCTGTGCTCCAGGAAATCGGCCGCGGCTCCTAAGTCAGAGACGAATGCTGAATATCTGCTGCTCCCGTAAGTTGAAATGGACTCTGAGGGGCAGGTCGCGGCCGGTAGAGGATGTCGGGCATTATACCCCTGGGTGGCGCTCCTTTGCGAGACAGGTGTCGCTGCTGCTCTTCCGTGAGGTTCAACGCTGCCAGCCCGGGGTCCAATAGCCAGTATGAGACGGTCTAGCCTGTCTATCAATTTACGGCCATAGTCTTCAAAAAGGGCTAACATAGCCATGTGAAAATCCGCCATGTTAGCACCGCCTCACAAGGAGGCCGCAGTGTATAAACCAGAGAATATGTTGTGTAAGTTCCTTTCTCTCTTCCCTATCTCCCTCTAAGCTGTGTAATAGGGTCTTAGATAGGGATCACGATATGTCTCTCCTTTGTTATGGGGAATCAAGTGAAGGAAAAAGCCCAAATTATTTGATAAAGCTAGGAGCTGCTGCAATATGCTTCCAGTCACTTCAGTGGTTAGCTCCGCCCCCCAGCTTTGAACTTTTTAAATTTAGAATAGGGTAGGGCATTTTTTTTTATTTTGGGGGGCTTTGTTATTTTATTAGGGGGCTTAGAGTAGGTGTAATTAGTTTAAAATTGTTGTAATATTTTTCTAATGTTTGTAAATATTTCTCCAACATAGGTGTGTCCGGTCCACGGCGTCATCCTTACTTGTGGGATATTCTCTTCCCCAACAGGAAATGGCAAAGAGCCCAGCAAAGCTGGTCACATGATCCCTCCTAGGCTCCGCCTACCCCAGTCATTCTCTTTGCCGTTGTACAGGCAACATCTCCACGGAGATGGCTTAGAGTTTTTTAGTGTTTAACTGTAGTTTTTATTATTCAATCAAGAGTTTGTTATTTTAAAATAGTGCTGGTATGTACTATTTACTCAGAAACAGAAAAGAGATGAAGATTTCTGTTTGTATGAGGAAAATGATTTTAGCACCGTAACTAAAATCCATGGCTGTTCCACACAGGACTGTTGAGAGCAATTAACTTCAGTTGGGGGAACAGTGTGCAGTCTCTTACTGCTTGAGGTATGACACATTCTAACAAGACGATGTAATGCTGGAAGCTGTCATTTTCCCTATGGGATCCGGTAAGCCATGTTTATTAAGATAGTAAATAAGGGCTTCACAAGGGCTTATTAAGACTGTAGACTTTTTCTGGGCTAAATCGATTCATTATTAACACATATTTAGCCTTGAGGAATCATTTATTCTGGGTATTTTGATATGATTATATCGGCAGGCACTGTTTTTGACACCTTATTCTTTAGGGGCTTTCCCTAATCATAGTCAGAGCCTCATTTTCGCGCCGGTATGGCGCACTTGTTTTTGAGGACAGCATGGCATGCAGCTGCATGTGTGTGGAGCTCTGATACATAGAAAAGTCTTTCTGAAGGCATCATTTGGTATCGTATTCCCCTTTGGGCTTGGTTGGGTCTCAGCAAAGCAGATTCCAGGGACTGTAAAGGGGTTAAATATAAAAACGGCTCCGGTTCCGTTATTTTAAGGGTTAAAGCTTCCAAATTTGGTGTGCAATACTTTTAAGGCTTTAAGACACTGTGGTGAAATTTTGGTGAATTTTGAACAATTCCTTCATACTTTTTCGCAATTGCAGTAATAAAGTGTGTTTAGTTTAAAATTTAAAGTGACAGTAACGGTTTTATTTTAAAACGTTTTTTGTGCTTTGTTATCAAGTTTATGCCTGTTTAACATGTCTGAACTACCAGATAGATTGTGTTCTGACTGTGGGGAAACCAAGGTTCCTTCTCATTTAACTATATGTATTTTATGTCATAAAAAAATTTAGTAAAAATGATGCCCAAGATGATTCCTCAAGTGAGGGGAGTAAGCATGGTACTGCATCATCCCCTACTTCGTCTACACCAGTCTTGCCCATACAGGAGGCCCCTAGTACATCTAGTGCGCCAATACTCCTTACTATGCAACATTTAACGGCTGTAATGGATAATTCTATCAAAAACATTTTAGCCAATATGCCCACTTATCAGCGAAAGCGCGACTGCTCTGTTTTAGAAAATTCTGTAGAGCATGAGAACGCTGATGATATGGTTTCTGAAGGGCCCCTACACCAGTCTGAGGGGGCCAGGGAGGTTTTGTCTGAGGGAGAAATTTCAGATTCAGGAAACATTTCTCAACAAGCTGAACCTGATGTGATTAATTTTAAATTTAAGTTGGAACATCTCCGCGCTCTGCTTAAGGAGGTATTATCCAATTTGGATGATTGTGATTATCTGGTCATTCCAGAACCACTATGTAAAATGGAAAAGTTCTTAGAGGCCCCGGGGCCCCCCGAAGCTTTTCCTATATCCAAGCGGGTGGCGTACATTGTTAGTAAAGAATGGGACAGGCCCGGTATACCTTTAGTACCTCCCCCCATATTTATAAAATTGTTTTCCTATAGTCGACCCCAGAAAGGACTGATGGCAGACAGTCCCCAAGGTCGAGGGGGCGGTTTCTACTCTACACAAGCGCGCCACTATACCCATAGAAGATAGTTGTGCTTTCCAAGATCCTATGGATAAAAAATTAGAAGGTCTGCTAAAGATGTTTGTTCAGCAAGGTTCCCTTCTACAACCAATTGCATGCATTGTCCCTGTCACTGCAGCCGCATGTTTCTAGTTTGATGAGCTAGGAAAGGCGATTATTAGTAATTCTTCTTCTTATGAGGAGATTATGGACAGAATTCGTGCTCTTAAATTGGCTAATTCTTTCACCCTAGACGCCACCTTGCAATTGGCTAGGTTAGCGGCGAAAAAATTCTGGGTTTGCTATTGTGGCGCAGAGCGCTTTGGTTAAAATCTTGGGCAGCGGATGCGTCTTCCAAGAACAAATTGCTTGACATTCCTTTCAAGGGGAAAACACTCTTTGGCCCTGACTTGAAAGAGATTATCTCTGATATCACTGGGGGCAAGGGCCACGCCCTTCCTCAGGATAGGTCTTTTCAAGACCAAAAATAAACCTAAGTTTCGTCCCTTTCGCAGAAACGGATCAGCCCCAAGGGCTACGTCCTCTAAGCAGGAAGGTAATACTTCTCAAGCCAATCCAGCCTGGAGACCTATGCAAGGCTGGAACAAAGGAAAGCAGGCCAGGAAACCTGCCACTGCTACCAAGACAGCATGAAATGCGGGCCCCCGATCCGGGACCGGATCTGGTGGGGGGCAGACTCTCTCTCTTCGCTCAGGCTGGGGCAAGAGATGTTCTGGATCCTTGGGCGCTAGAAATAGTCTCCCAAGGTTATTCTCTGGAGTTCAAGGGGCTTCCTCCAAGGGGGAGGTTCCACAGGTCTCAGTTGTCTTCAGACCACAAGACCTGCTAAAAATGGGAGTGATTCATCCTGTTCCATTAGGAGAACAAGGGATGGGGTTCTACTCCAATCTGTTCATAGTTCCCAAAAAAGAGGGAACGTTCAGACCAATCTTAGATCTCAAGATCTTGAACAAGTTTCTCAAGGTTCCATCGTTCAAGATGGAAACCATTCGAACACTTCTTCCTTCCATCCAGGAAGGTCAATTCATGACCAAGGTGGATTTCAAGGATGCGTATCTACATATTCCTATCCACAAGGAACATCATCGGTTCCTAAGGTTTGCATTCCTGGACAAGCATTTCCAGTTCGTGGCGTTTTATTTCGGATTAGCCACTGCTCCTAGGATTTTCTCATAGGTACTAGGGTCCCTTCTGGCGGTGCTAAGACCAAGGGGCATTGCTGTAGTACCTTACTTGGACGACATTCTGATTCGAGCGTCGTCCCTTCCTCAAGTAAAGGCTCACACGGACATTGTCCTGGCCTTTCTCAGATCTCACGGATGGAAAGTGAACGTGGAAAAGAGTTCTCTATCTCCGTCAACGAGGGTTCCCTTCTTGGGAACTATAATAGACTCCTTAGAAATGAGGATTTTTCTGACAGAAGCCAGAAAAACAAAACTTCTAGACTCTTGTCGGATACTTCATTCCGTTCCTCTTCCTTCCATAGCGCAGTGCATGGAAGTGATAGGTTTGATGGTAGCGGCAATGGACATAGTTCCTTTTGTGCGCATTCATCTAAGACCATTACAACTGTTCATGCTCAGTCAGTGGAATGGGGACTATTCAGACTTGTCTCCGAGGATACAAGTAAATCAGAGGACCAGAGACTCATTCCGTTGGTGGCTGTCCCTGGACAACCTGTCACAAGGGATGACCTTCCGCAGACCAGAGTGGGTCATTGTCACGACCGACGCCAGTCTGATGGGCTGGGGCGCGGTCTGGGGATCCCTGAAAGCTCAGGGTCTTTGGTCTCGGGTAGAATCTCTTCTACCGATAAATATTCTGGAACTGAGAGCGATATTCAATGCTCTCAAAGCTTGGCCTCAGCTAGCGAGGGCCAAGTTCATACATCAACCATCAGGGGGGAACAAGGAGTTCCCTAGCGATGGAAGAAGTGACCAAAATCATTCTATGGGCGGAGTCTCACTCCTGCCACCTGTCTGCTATCCACATCCCAGGAGTGGAAAATTGGGAAGCGGATTTTCTGAGTCGTCAGACATTGCATCCGGGGGAGTGGGAACTCCATCCGGAAATCTTTGCCCAAGTCACTCAACCGTGGGGCATTCCAGACATGGATCTGATGGCCTCTCGTCAGAACTTCAGAGTTCCTTACTACGGGTACAGATCCAGGGATCCCAAGGCGGCTCTAGTGGATGCACTAGTAGCACCTTGGACCTTCAGACTAGCTTATGTGTTCCCGCCGTTTCCTCTCATCCCCAGGCTGGTAGCCAGGATCAATCAGGAGAGGGCGTCGGTGATTTTGATAGCTCCTGCGTGGCCACGCAGGACTTGGTATGCAGATCTGGTGAATATGTCATCGGCTCCACCATGGAAGCTACCTTTGAGACGAGACCTTCTTGTTCTAGGTCCGTTCGACCCACTCCAGCTGACTGCTTGGAGATTGAACGCTTGATCTTATCAAAGCGAGGGTTCTCAGATTCTGTTATTAATACTCTTGTTCAGGCCTGAAAGCCTGTAACCAGAAAAATTACCACATAATTTGGTATATCT